>NC_081148.1:17256952-17386952 GCF_958295425.1 Solea solea
TGTTTGTGTGTGTATTTATTTTGTTTGGTTTGTTTTTAATTTAATGAATTAACAATTTAGAGCAGTAGTCTGAAAGTGGCGGCCCAGGGGCCACATGTGGCCCTCCAATCGATTTCATGTGGCTCTCCAAACAATATCAAGTTGTAACAAGTATTTTTTTAGTTTTTTTTAAATTAATAGATTAAATTTGCATCATAAATATGTTGTTTTTTTATTGTGAATGTTGTTGCATATTAAAACAAGCACTTTTATTTTGAAATTATCCAATCCAACTTCAAAACTAACACAGTGGACCAAAGTGATGTACAAAATAATGGATAAAAGACAGAATAAGTAACAAACAGAAAAGCTCACTCAAGACAATAGAGCATATAAAAAAGAAATCAATACGGCATATTGATATATAATTTTGAGCTCAGTCCACCACGACGTTTTTTTTACTTGACTGGCCCCCAACTGACCAGGCGAGACACTCAGTGGCCCACAGGTCATTTGAGTTTGAGACCCCTGATTTAGAGAATGGTAAAACCTCCCCATCGTGACGGTTCAAGCTTCATAACTCGGAAGGTGACTGACTTTCTTAGACATGCTGGAAGTTTATCTGCCTGTGGAAGTGGATGGATACTGACAGTCCACTCCACAGATCAGTATCCTGGCCCGCTTGAAAGAATCCGATGTGGGAATGTAAATGGACAACGATCTTCCCTCCCTTGGCGTCGACCACTGGATTGCTCTGGAGCAAGGCACTTGACCCCTTACTTACGCTGTTGCTCGGTAACCACAAGTAGCCTGCAAGACTGATTGCAGTGCAGCTCCCTGGTGGGAACACTGCTGAACAGTGTGAACATTCACTAGGAAAACATCACAGATATGCTTTAAAAACATTTTGTTGGACAAATAAACATTACAGATTACATAAACACAGTCCCACCGTGGAATCGCTATCTTTTGCGGACTGAATGTTGTTGTGGCTGAGTGTATGTGCGCGTGTAGAAGGAGGTTTATGTCAAGACAATTATGCCAAACAACAATGCTGCAAATGTATTTAGTTGTTTATTTGGATTTCACAAATGGTAGACATTAGTGTGTATTTTTTGATGCTATTTTAATTTTTCGTTGCAGATTAAACAAGTGTGGGATTGTCTGTGATTGACATCATATTCTGTTCTGTGGAGATCATTAACTCCTCAGGAGAATCTTTATTGTTACTTTTATTCGGATTTCCAGGCCTCACCTTTTTTAGATCCCAAACTATTTTTAGATCCCAAAATGTTAAACTTTTCCTTTAATCCAAAACTGAAAGGCGACAAACTCCAAAATTCAAGTTTCATAGCTGTTGCATTAGTTATCAGAGTGTAATCTCCATCTAATTATCCACCCAAATGGAGACAGCTGATGCATAACAAATGATTGCAGTTAATGTATGATATAGCTAACAATTCAGTGAACAAACTGGTTAAATAGTCTTTGGGCCTTGGTTTTTATAAAATGCTTCTTTTTATTTTTTTATTTATTTATTTTTTTTTTCAAATCCTGTTCTGCTATGGTCCAATTACAATGATTAGCCAGTCCAGTCAATTTAGTTTTTAATTCCTCTGAGCCCTCAGGTAGCCTATATAAAATCATTTTCATTTACTGTTTGAGCTTCAGTTGTTTACACAGGATAATGACTTGGCTTGGCTAATGAATATTTAGTTAAGCCTAATTAAATAATCAATCAGGCAGGCTGTATCCCCGCCCCGGCCCTGCCCCCCAGGCCCGTCTCCTCTGCAGGCAGGCACGCCTTCATCCCTCTGATCACATTTCCTTAGTAACACGTTTCCTCCTCTGTGCACTCAGGCGGCTCAGCTGTCACGTCCCCAGGGAGAGACGCGTCTCAAGTCTGAATAAGAAACGCTCCAAAAAGATGTTACGCGTCGCCGTCCTGGGGCGGAACACCTTTTCTGCTTAATGGTGAGCGTGCGCATCCTACCTATGTAAACCATCCTCCCAGTGTGAATGTCGCTCCGCAGAGACGTAGGCCATAGCAGCAGATGGGCCATGTGTGTGCACCCTACTAGTCAGATTACATGTCCGTCGTAAATCCTGGGCCTGGTGTGGGGGCCAGAGGGACGCTAAGCTGCTGTTTAATGCAAAGACCCTGTGGCTGCAGACCTGCTTCAGCTCTGAATGTGTGAAAAGCAGTGTTGTGGCCAGTCTGTCTCTCTCAGTTACATCCTCACTCAAACAGGCCGGCCACAGCAGGTGGAGCACCTTCTGAATAATCTATTAAATCCCATTAGACTGTGGGACAGAGACTTACATGCTCCTGTGATTTAAAACAGTCTGCTATGTCGTTTTTCATGTGATTGGTGAGGTAGATCTGAGGGCCTGCAAGTTATTTGGCATCATAACACAGTTGGTGCCTAATGTTGATCAACCGTGGTGGTAATGGGCCTCAATAGATCTTTCAACATGATGTCTATAGTTGGTGTAGGTTGACAGATGTGTCTGTGTGTGTTGCAGCAAGAGAACAAATGTCTTCAACAAGGGTGCATAGCTTCTTGTTTTGTGATTTCGTTTTGGTTTGGACACCTGTAGGTTTGGGAAGAATACCGTTATCAAACTGACAAAAAGCCAAAAGTGTACTCACAACAGTTTCTCCTTTGGGGAAAAAAAAACACGCGTTATCCTTGTGACATGATTATTAAAGCTCCAGTGTGTAACTTCAGTCACCAAACCGCTGCGACTGTGGCTCCCCTCCTAGCCTTACCCCACGCCTCAGGTGAAACGGCAGAGCTTTATTGAAAGAACGACTCGGCGTCCGTGTTCCAAGCGCTCTCGTTCAACGTTTGTTTTTTCGATAACCCACTGCCTCGTTCATGTTCCAGAGGACCGGGATAATTCCTTACCGCAAGGTCTGCTGCCATCTCACTTAACTTGTGTAGCTGTTGTGTTTCCACATTCTACCCATCAGTCATGATGTATAATCACTCTGTGTCACGGCAGACAAGAAAACAAAAGACTGCTATACTGAGAAACAGAGTGAGTCATGTAGAGCCGATAGCCTTTCATTAGTATTATATACACTTGTTTGACTATGGCTGGCATGGAACACACATTTGTATATATTTAAAACAAATAAAATACAGGCTGCAGCCTTTATTACGGATCCAAACAGTTTGACAGGAACAGAGATACATGCTGTTTTTATTTAAGAAATCCTCGTGGAAGTTCTAGAAATTGATCCCCCGGTGTTAGATACTTCAAAAAGAAGAACGAAAGAGAAGGATCAGGCATCTGGATCTGGATTGGCACCAGAAAACTAATCACTTGTTCCTTGGCTTTTGGCCAAACCTTCTACCAAATGTAATTGAAATCTGATAACAGCTTTTTTGAGATATCATCCGAAATACCAAACGAACAAAACACATGGGACTTGAAATTTCACCTCCTTGACAGAGGGAATAAATAGACACAGCTTTCTTTTATTTCACAAAATGAAAACAAATATCTGCATTATACCATAGTACTAATATATTAACCATAGTTCTGCTGAATGTGCTTTGTTCTATTGTATCTGATTGTGTTTTAGTGGTACGTCAAAGTAGAATAATTTTGAAAGCAACGGTTAAGGCAGGTTGATCTAAATAATGGTAACTCATACAATTATGATTGTGTAGCGCGGTTCTCTTGTGCTCATCAGTTCATGATATCACATATAGGCAGTGAGGGGCTCTGTTTGCTTTGCTCCATTTATGCTGAAATTTACTTAATGTAAAAGCTGTTTTCAGATTCAGATCAGGAGATTATGGAGAAGGTGCATTTCTCTGACTTTAGTGAGGCAAACTCTTTTAACACCATTTCATCTGTTAATTCCTACAGATTTGCCCTCTCTGTGAAAAAAGTCATAAAGCAAATGTTCTGATCTGCAGATGTACCGCATGCTAACCTGGACCCCTAATGGTGCTTTTTTCACTGCACAGTTGTGGCATGGCATAGCACGGCACGGCACGGCACGGCACGGCACGGCACGGCACAACTCTATACAGTTTGGTGCATTTTCCATTATTATAGTACCTCCTCAACGTGGACAGAGTCTTCATGCCACGGCTTCACGAAACTGTTGTGATGTGGTTTTACGCGCGACACGCACAAACTAGTGACGGGAAAAGAAAGCAGTTGTTTCCAGTTGTACTGAATCATTAGAATCATTAGAATCAGTGAATTAAAAAGACAAGTTCAGTACTTCCTGCATGACAAGAGCGCCTTCTCTTCTGACACTGAATTAAAGTACAGTACAGGGGAAGGGGCTGTGATTCGGCTCGTGATCGCCGGCTTTCGGCAGTGCTGTTGCTAAATACACCAGACTCCTCTGTTAAATGTTGAGATTTTAGAAATTCCCTTACTAAATGTTGGAGATTAACGCATGTTTTCGGGATTTTTACGTATTTTTAACTGATCTACAATTCGGCAGTGACTCTTCCAGTGATTACACTCTGCGTAACATCCATCCCATTTAGTATCGGCTCAGCTCGCTTGGAACCTCGCCAGAGCAGGTACCAAAAAAGCACCAGGTACTGTCGCTAATGTAAAAGCGTAAAGAGTCGTGCTGTGCCATGCTACAACTGTATAGGGCTGTTTGGATTCCATGCAGCTGAGACTGCAGTATGAACCTAAGCACTGCAGAAATGCCCCCAAACAGAGTCACACAGCCTTACTTACCCTTCATGTTTTCCTCCTTCAGAGCACAATGGACGGGAAATATTTCCGACTATTACATAGAATGATGTGACTGAATTTATTTTGTCAAACAAAAAAATGAGAAATTCATAGTAGTGAAGTCCTGCTGGTGAAGCTGTGCTGCTGCTGGCTCTGGCCTGAGTTAACCTTGCACAGGGTATTATGGTATTGTGGACTCCCTGCAGTTGCAACTCCTTGAAATGTTCCTTGAGGTAACGGAGAACAAACTAAGAACAGTCACAGAAAAATGGAAACGGAACTCTTGTATGCTCTTGTAAGTGATCTGGGACATAATTCAGATTGACGTGATTTTCTTTTCCTTTCATTCTGTCCATTATTCTTGCAGTTTAGGAAAACAGTCATCAAAATTTGAGTTGAAATTGGTTTTGTCATTGGCATCAATTACTGCATTTAGAGTGGGGAAATTGATGTGGGGTTGGTTTTCAGGGTTGCAGATCCCGGATGCTCATCAGTGTTATAACTGATTAGTGATGATTTAGATAGCCACCCGGGAAGCACAAGCGATCACTCTGACAGCGGCTGTGGCCAGCAGCCTGCTGGTGTTTGGCTAATCAGTCCTCCAGTGGCTTTGCTGTGACATCAGTGGCTCAGTATTGTTTCTGTGGCATCCTGCTGATGGCACAACACTGAATAATGAACAGAAGTTTACGGATTTGAAAGCTAAGCAGCAGGATGTCAGATTTATCGCCTGTGCAAGTTGTGGTAAGGTTTTTGTTTCATCAAAACACATTTTGGAATGGAACTAGTTCTAATTTTTTTTTTTCTTTTCTGTAAATCATCAGTAAACATGTCGGTACTCAAATTAATGATAATATAATTTGACTTCTATCTGTTCTAACTCACTTTGAAACTTTTACCAAATCAGACCATTTAATGGTGACTGGACAGAAAAATGAGCTTCTTGTCAGTTGATTTATTGTTCCTGTGTTTTGCTTCGCACTGAGGCTTTTTTTAGGTGAAATAACTTGACAAAATGTTGTGAGTCCTTCCTCTCTGTGGACTGCTCTTTAAAAACTATTTTCCTGTCCATCACCCCTGTTGGGCCAATCTGAGTGCTCATGGGTGTTGGTCTTAAAATGACAAGTGGCCAGGCAATAAAAAGCAATTGTGCCTTTGACCAACAAAAATCTGGTCTGGAATCACATGCAGTTTCTCACTGTTATTTCAAGGGCACACTTTAAAGTACCTCCACATAGACATGTGGAGGCACAGCAAGAATACACTCTGTGACACACACAGATGAACTGATTGCATACAAAGTACAAGTACAAAGTATTTCTTTCTTTCTTTCTCTCTTTCTTTCTTTCTGTCTTTCTGTCTTTCTTTCTTGGCTAACCTAATCCACCCTTGAGGTGCACATAAACCTGTTTAAATACATTGGGAGACATCGCTCTGATTGGTTTATTGCATAATCAATCACCTCCATGATTACTTGGGACACAAAATACAGAACACTTTTGATCTATGTGCTTTTAACAGCAGTTTCTTTCTTCTACTGCTAAACTCGTGACAAACCCTTGATCCACTTGCTCTGTGCACTTTAGTTTGGAGCCTAAGCATTCTTCAACCTTATAACCAGGCCTGGGGAGTATAGGAATACATGGAACGGGGGTTACATGGTTAAGATACAAAGGGAAGTAAATATAATGGGGATTATTAGTGGGATTACAATTAAAATACACTGAAAAGAGGACACATTTTTGTTTCTCCCTTCATTTTCTAAGGTCACATTGTTCTGTTGTAAATACTGAAGTAAAACTGATTGTCTTTATATGCATTTGTATACATTACTTTAATAGTGTGGTACTTGGATAAGTTACTAACTACATTTTTGAAGGTAATTAGCAACTGGAATACATTTTGAAACCCTCGCAGCCCTGCTGCTTATACCACATCTGCAGTTATCAGTGGAGAGATTTTCTTTTTGCTGCTGAGCACACAAACAAAAGCACAGCACACCCGCACAGCGTACGACGCAACACCAACCGCATTCCGTCACTGCAGCTGTCGGCGTCTGAGAAGTTCTGAATCGGCTCATAATGAGAAATTACCATACACAAGTAGGCGGGCACCATTTGTCCCCGCCATGTTTGTCTCCAAATTACACCTGTACATTCTCCATCCTGCACAAGTGCTATTATCCTGTAACTAGCAATTGCACCTCACTCACTAGCCAGCATCTTCATCACTGTCTGTGCATCACAAATAGCGCTTTAATGAGCCAAACTTTGCTACTTGTGTGGAAAAAAAAACACCACTGGATTTCTCTGATTAGATGACAAGTGTGGCCTAGTTTATGTTCAAACTGTACTTGGCACACACTGTTATGTGAAATGGATATTTTTACGTTAATAGAATTTGCAACCAATTATTTTCTTTTAAGTATTGATTTGTCTGCTGATCGCATTCATAATGTATTGATCAATTTTCTATAAGATAGACAGTGATTAAAGTAGTTGTATTTTAATCACTGGTTTGTTTTTTTCAGAATATACGAAGATATGTTAGTACATCGATGGTGACACGAACAAGCACCATGAACTTGAATTGAATACATTTATTGTTGCATGTATCACATACAATGAAATGACAGTGTCTCTCCTTTAAAAGAACTGCCAAAACATTCACATACATTTACACTCCGTTCCTCTCCACCCAAATTCACAATTACATAAATTACACTCTCACCTTTCCTCCCCAAACCCACACACAATTCACCCACCCACCCATTCAAGTAAAAAACAAATGAGAACAATATAAAATGCTGAAGACCAATGTAGGAGTGACTTATAATAAATGTGAGTTATTAAATTCTGAATGATAAAAAAACAATAAAACAAATAAAAATAAATATGAAGTGCTTAGGACTAATGTGGAGTGACATAATAAATGTAAAGTGAATTGTGGCATAATATGGCATTCATGACATTGTGAGTAGAATTTCCACGCACGATTCACATTTAGTGCAACTTTGCAATGTGATTAATACATTATAAGTACCGGCATCAGCATTTAGCCTCAGTCATTTTACTGAATAAAAAGAAAAAAAGACAGGAAATACCTGGACACAGCCAACACTCTGGTTCAGGAGCATAAACTTCACCATTTAACCAATTTAGTATGTACTGCAGAATGTCTCTCACACATTGCATAGAGCAATTGCAAATTTATATATCCTATTGTCATGTCATCAATAATGTGCACTCCAAACTTAAAGCAAAAATCGACCTCAGTCTGAAAACAAAAATATTGCTCAGCAGAATTGCACCGGTGATGTGAAAGCTTAAATTGACCGGATACAAATTTGGAAAATTGGTCTGAAGACTTCAGACTTTGACGAGAAGATTCATTGCTTACAAAATGAATTTATTTATTTTTGTTTTTATCAGAATTTTTAACAATCACTCAAACCTGTCAGCCACTGATGGTCTATTTTGTGTCAGACACACGACAAGTGAGACGTGGGCTCATACGTTGACGTAATCATGGGTTGTATCTTCACTCAACACCCTCCACACACACACCTGCGTGATATGCATGAAGCGGGAGGCTGAGGGAGACGGCCGTTGACCTCCCACATGCACATGACCTGGCTTGTGACCCAAAGGCCCTTATTACATGAACCACTGCTGTGTATGGCTCACAGTTCAATCCTGAATGATCGGTATCTTTAAGGTGTCTTGATATCCCAGAAGAAACTATTGGCTTGTTATGTATTTAATGGTATTCCAATTTAAGGAATTGGAACCTTTACATAATTCAGAAGAATGATTTAGAGTATAAGTTGCATTCATGGTTCACACTGCTGCATGTAGAAATCTTGCTTTTAAATTGAAGCCAAACAGAAAACGTTGTTATAAGATCACATGTATTAACCGGATTGAGCAGACTGTGAAGGTTTGTGTGCTTGATGTATTGTTGCCGAGTTTCTGTGGAAGATCTGGGGGAAGATAAACTATCAAGGCATTTGCTGTTTTTTTTTTTTTTCTTCTTCCTGGCCACAGTTTTCTCTGTAAAATTGACGTGCTACTACTCACTACTTAGTGACGTCGCCAGGTTTCTGTCACATGCATGGTGATATAAGATGGTCTTTACCTCTTTGCTCCAACTTTTTTTTGAGACAGGAAGTAATGTGATGCTATTATGCAGTGGCCAGCTCCTGTAAGCTACATCAGTCATGATTCCCTGCTTAAATTCCATCATTTTTGATAGGAAACTGATGTCAGCAAAGACTTGGCCACGGAACCTGGTATCTGGATCTGGTATATAGTCTTTTTTTTTTTTTTTATGATTTATTGTTTCTGTTTGATTTATACGTGTATTGTTTTGGACTGCTTATAGGTCAGATTTTAGTGGCCATGGATGATGCATTGTTGTTATTCCTGATCTGTTACGATTTAAATTGTGTTTCAGTTTCATGTTGTTATTCTGTCACTCACTGTTATTGCTGCCTATCAAGACGACACCATTGACTTGAGTCTTAAAGTTTATATCTGATAAGGAATTATTGTTTTCTGACACATCCGGAAGACACAGAGTGTGAGTAGTCGACAAGATATGTCATTAAAATGGCAAATGTGTACAAATGTGGTTATGAATCTCTCACTGGAGGTGTGTTTTTTTTTTCTTCTTTATTTGAACACTATAATTATTTTTACAATCATCATTTTCACTTAATTACATTTGAGTCGCAAACCTGGAGAGGTGACGTTGAATCAACACCACCTTGATTAACAAGTGTTGTTTTTTTTTTGCTATTAGATGTTCTGAGTTTTACAATTTATTAATGTGCAGTTGCGGCATGTCCTCAGCACAAGTAAACATAGTGAGCAAGGCTACTGGATGATTCCGCTTGGTCAGTAACATGACCCTGTGTTTGTTTGACGGTCCTTGCAGACTCTCTCTATGGCGTAGAGCAGGGAGCGTACATTTGAGCTTTTTCACCAACAAAAAAACTGCTGCCTGCAGAACATGAAGCTGATAAGAGGGATGCATGTCAGCAAACAAAATCAGCAAAGTTGTCGCTATTTCAACAAGACGCATCAAAATGGCATGCAGAGCCGAGGGTATAATTTCCTTGGCAGGTTTGTCATAACAAGAGGCTAATTCCATGTGAGACACAGCCAGTGGACTCGTTCCTAATATAAAAACATCGATTAAAACCGCTTTTAAATGGAAACAAATAGATACGTTATTAGAGGTCTTTAATCGTGCACTGCGGCAGATAACGAATACCCTGTCAAAATATGAATATACAAACCAATCAAACATTTAGTGCTCTTTATTTGAGTTTTAATAGATTTTTTTTTTCCTTCCCTGAGAAATCAGGTGACAGCTTTCCGATTTGCTCCGCGAAACACAATAGTCAACCTCGTCGCGCGTAAATGAGGTCCTCTGGGTGCCCGCACAGCCCCGTTGACAATAGATGCAATCTCATTCACTTTATCACTCCCCCTTCTATTGTTATTGGTGTTCCATATTCAGCATTTTATTACTTATCACCCCACAGTTATTCATATCAGCCCTTGTGAGCTGATCAAGGGGCAGAGTTTTTCACTTGCAGCGAGGCTTCTCTTCTTTGTTGTTTTATCTCGGGCACACGTATGAAAAGGGCCTGAGGGAGAGAGACAGCACTGTCTGCTTTAACTCATCTCACCGCCTGACACTGAGGAATGGGGCACGGGCAGGAGAGAGAATATTTTATCTGACATTGTCAGTCTCTATAGAAACCTCAGGGAGGCTGAGGCGGCTGTGACAAAGTTGGGGGTCAGCAGCACTCCACATGGCTGTGATAGCTGTGCTGAAGTTGCTGGCACTACAAGTCTGGGAGTTACAGTACAGTGATGCAGAATCTCCGTAATAGCAGTCTGGGCTCTATATCAAGACTATTATAGTCAACGGAAACTAAAATTAATAAAAAACATTTTCGTTAACTCAAATAAAAATAAAAACCCTATAACTAACTGAAACTGAATTGTGCATTTACAGAAATGAACAAAATTTGTAGCTAAAATGTGCATAGTTTTCATCTTTGTGAATTATTTTCGTACATAATCCTTTGGGGTTCATACTGCGTGTATGAAGTGTAATTATTCTTTTCATTTTTGAAAGTATATGTATTTGAGAGGGCCTTTTCATTCATTCATAATAAAATGTTTTCAATTAGTATTTGTTTACAATGTTGGACATAAGGAAATGCAAGTTAAACATCACATTCATTATGTAGTTAATTGGGTTGAGTTGGTTCATCTAAGTGAATCAAACCTTTTGTCAAGGGGTTTATTGTTTTTTTTAAATGTTGCTAATGTTTTATTATTATTATTATTGTTGTTGTTATTGTATTATTATGATTATTATTATTATTTATGTTATGTTCACATTTTGCACTTCAGTCTACTTTCTTGTAGAATGTTATATTTGATGCAGGGATGGTTGTTCATCCTAATACATTTTTAAAAACGTCATATTTTGCTGGGTTTTTATGACACACAATACTTATAATGACTTTTTTTTTTTTTCAATCTTGCACATGCCAAAACTGTTAAATATTACAAAAAAACGATCACTAAAATTAATAAAAAAAAAACAACAACTAGCAAACCTGCTCTAAAAACTAATTCAAACTGTTATGAATGAAAAATGAAAAATCCCAAACTATTATAACCTTGTTCGTGTTGATAAAATGGGACGGTATTATTATTGTTGCAATCAGCTTCCTTTTGTTCATCATTAATCACCACTTGTTTTCTCCAGGTTTTGCTCATGTGGACAAAGTGAAACAGCATCTCATGAACTACGACAGTGTCCCTCCTCCAGGTACCAGATGACTCGAGTTGGGTCCTAAAATAGCTGATTGTTTTTGCCTAAAGACTCTAAGCGACAAGAAACATGTCGACATCATTGTTTCACTTGATTGCCGTCCTTGTGGCTGTCCACATGATTCACTGCCAAACAGTTTGCAACCCCCACGCTTCACTTCAATGGCACCTCAAGCAACGCACGGTCCAGGTGGACTGGACTCTCAAAGGACACATCTGTAGAAACGCGTCTGAGTGTTGGGGGTCTCCTGGTAGAGACGGAGTGAGCGGTGAGCTCCTCGGCTTTCCGCAGATATGTCCACTTCATCTGCAACATGGAGACAACCTGCTGATGTCTGCTGATGAATCACTGAAGTCATACGGCATCAGACTCCTCAATGTGTCAAAACGCAATTTTGAAAGCTGCTCCACAGATGGACTGATGACAGATCAGTCCCTTTTCCACCACAATATAAATGAAAATGTGCAAGTTGAGTCGAAGTGGCTTGTCCCCGGTCATCATTACTTCATCGCTCTGCATGAGGGAGATACGCAGCTGTGCAAGTTTGGCTTGAGGCTCAATGTATCTGTGAAAATGCAGCTTTGTCAGGATTCTCCTCTGCTTCGACTTTGTTCGGGGAACGGCATTTGTCAAACGCACCTCTGGGAAGGTGCGTATTACTGTCAATGCCACCGCCACTACTCCGGGAGGTTTTGTGAAAAGTTTGACGCTTGCTTGGACAAGCCCTGTAAAAACAAAGGAGTCTGTTTGAGCAACGGATCCACACATCCACACCAGAGGACATATAAATGCCTCTGTCCTCCACATTTTACAGGTAAGGACAAAACCCCTGATCCCATTTGTAGCTCCTGTGACTTATTTCACTTGGAACCTAATCACTTTATATATTTTGACCTTTGTTGTAAAGTTACTTTTGAATGACTTTTCATTCGATATACCAAGCTATGTTTGCAATTTATTCTCCCCTGGGAAACCATGTTTGTATATTTATTTTATTCTGTCTGTTACCCCTTTTAAAACTGAATGAAGCGGCCTTCTTAATGAAACATTTAACGGACACATCAAGTAAATGTTCATCTGCCAGACTCCCTTACACTCACACATAATGTAAACACAATTAATATTGAAACGACTTGTTTTCCAAATGAGTTCTTTCGTGATGCTGCTGCAGAATTATAGTGATCATTTCATCTTCATTCCTTCATTAGAAATTGAAATGAATAGCACATAAATAGAGCAGTGCAGGCACTCGCATGTCAGTTCAGGCATTTCTTTCTTTTATTCGCTTTGTATGTACGTGTCAATAGACAATTGACTTTGAGTTTCTTTCAGGGGTGAACTGCTCAGAAATTGTTGGGAAAGACAACTGTGACAGAATTTGTGAAAATGGGACATGCGTTCGAGAGTCGTCTGCATCCTTCAAATGCGTCTGTGACACAGGAGTCTCTGGTAAGTAGCTCTTAATCATCATTAAAAGGCTTTGATAGCCAAAATCAGGCTGTTTTGATTCCCCTCATGCACTACAACACTAAAGGCAGGGAGAAGGAGTTTGCTGCATCTCACCTCCAAATGTAGAATTGTGTCATGAGCCTCAAAGGGGCAACTATCTTTGGAAAGGTCAAAGCTAAAGGCTACGAAAGCCATATATCATGAAAAGATAAGCATTTCCTTATGGGTTTATTAAACGTGATCCCACTCAATGTTAATATTGTCCTTATAAAGTTTGAAGCAGCCACTTCAAATCAAATACCACATGTTACAAGCAGTGGCAGTAAAAAGCCTGGGCTGAGCTGGTGGCTAACTGAGCATGTCACAGTTGATAAAACAGAGGTTTACAGCAATCACTTAAACTATAATTTATTGTTTATTGTTTCTCTAGGGCCTATAAAAAATTTAGGAGTTTGATAGTGGCCAACCTTTGTAAGCCTGTGGGGGGAAAAGGTACAGCCAAACCTACGAATAGTTACAAATACATTTTATTTTTTTCGTAATAAGAAGAAAACTATAAATCATGATTGTGTTGAACAATATATCTATGTATTATGTATGCATAAATGTATTTTCGTTTGTATTATTGTTTTAAAAGTAAATGAAAATGTTCTTGTCAAAGAACAATACACTTATTCATTATCACTGTGATTTTACAGTATTCACAAACTAATTCTATACAATTGTTAAAATCTTTTGTTTAGTAGATTTTATCCCATCTACTCCTTCCATGTTTTTACAAGGTATGATTTATTTTCTTTTTCTTTTGGGGGGGACGGAACATTTAAGCAGGGATAATTTTGTGGCATTCCCCCTTAAAGCTCCACTATGTACTTTCTGTCATCCAAAAACACTGCTAGCATCACGGTTACAGTCTAAAGCTCAGAAACAAGCCGCTGGATGTAAAAGCAGACATGATCGGAGCTTTTGCACACACACCTTCACCTGCTGCTGCAGCATACATACACATACGTACTGTACACAGTGTGTTTGCTCGAGTCAGGACTCTGAGGATTAGGAGGAAACTTTCTGTGGGTGGTTCTCTGTGTTTTCTGCCAAGGAGGTGGGTAGTGACATCAGACGTTCCCCACTTTTCTTGCAAAGGTTTCTGAAAGGTCAACTCTAGCTTCATACCCATCCAACCAGTCACTGCCGTCCTCCGGTTTCATTTTACTTTGCTTCAGTCGTGACGTAAATCCTGTCAGCCTGCGTGCAGCGCGGTGATGTTAGTGGGCAACATGTAAACAAAACACGGCTATAGTGAGAGTCGTGTGGAGCTGGTGGGCTTATTGTAACAGAAATCCTTTTATGAAGTTACACACTACAGCTTGGGCGACCCTCGTGTGGAGGATAAAGCATGTAGACGATGGATGGATGGACAGATGCACGGACACTACAGCTTTAACTCGTACTTATTATTCCAAACAGGTTCAGCTGTAACATCATAGCTCCCGAGTGAAAGCTTAGACACCACCTCTAGTCTCCTGTGCCAGATTTTGGAGTTGCATTTTCCTCTTTTCTACGGCATTTCTACTTTTCTCATTCTTTGCTCTGTGTCTGTGTAGACTCTCTTTCATCCAGTTCATCGTTGTCCAAAACGAGGACCTGGATTGAGTTGCAACTGGACTTTGCTCTTTATCACACGCTGCATATTCATTTCTGATCTGGTAAATTGTTATGGAGACATTATGGCTTCGCCCAATATTTACAGGAGGTAATAAGTCCCAGTAACATAGATTTAGGTTAATGATTGTTTTACTTACAAATGGGTTACAAGACCTGGATAATCCTCAGGCTGCCCCGGATATGACTGTCTGCTGTAAAAAAAAAAAAAAAAAAAAAAACAAGCCTGCAATGAACTCTTGGAGCATAAAACTGCAGGTGGCTCCTTGCGCTGATTCATTTTTTTGTTTAGAGAACAGTTTGTCCTGGCAGCATACTAGAAGTGTCATAGCTTTGCCTTTTCAAGTCCAGCCCATGCTCTCAAGCTTATTATTTTGGAGATGCGGTTTCAAGGTTACTTCCAGTGCTGGCATCCATTTTTACAAGAGCAGATTAAGGCCATTCAGAATAACCTAGCATGTGTTTTTTATAGTGAGCTAACAATACATTTCAGATATCTTATTTACCTTTTGAGCTAAAGAGACAAGAGTGTCTAAAATGGCAATATTGCTTTGCTTTTTGCTTCACTGCCCACATTTCAAATGCATGCTGAATTGAATAAATCACGATTAAGGACACATACTACAGTCAACAAAGCTTATATGAGTTGATTTACATTGAAAAAAGCTTACACTTTGCTGTGTTATTAATAAAACACAATGAATTCCCTGCTGGAAAAAAAACACAACATAAAAAGAAACTGAATGCCCAATAAGTTGCTGGACCACTGTAACCAAATAAAACGGTACGCATTGTAACAACGAGAAGGATAATTCATATAATACAACAAATTTGTGAATTACATCCGCTGCCTTTACGCTTTCATCTAATTTACCATGGTTTTGTTGCCGCTCTCTCAAGTAAGCAGACTCCACTGGGTGCTTTCACGTAGTCATGGGGTCCTCCTGTCCCATCCGCTTCTTGGGAGTTCTGTGGAGCTTGTGCTTCCGCCACCTCCCTGCTGCAGTCGCCTCATTAATCAACTGGAAGTTAGTGGCTGCTCCAGAGCTGGCTGCCCTCACAGGCCAAAGTCTATGCGCACAGAATAATGAGCCAAACTCATGGGACGTTTCAAATGAGATTTTCTTTTGATTTGACTCGCCTCTGCTGCACCTCCAGGGCATTTGTTGCCAAGTATTCCCATCTTTATGGGGCCATTTCCACTTGGTATTAGGTGTTAATTGTTTTTGAAATGTTTCTGACGGCATTATCAATTTTGTAAGGTTAATTTCAACTACATAATACAGTATACATATGCAGTTGTTGCCCTTGAAAACTATTTAATTGTTTCTTTATGTGTATGCGGTTACTGCAGATTACACTGGCTGTAATAATAGTGGTGTTGGAGATGGAGATCTAGGAGAGAGGTGAATGCCAGCACAAATAGAGATGATCATAAAAGTAAATAGTTACGCATTATGATCTAAACCAGATTGATTACATGCTAGGAAATTCTCTCTTGAGTGCTACAGTCATTATCCGCACCATAAATATACATAGCAGGTAGAGGTTTTTTTCTTTCCCTTATTTCCCTCTTTAAATATATATTAGTTTGTACTGATGTAACTTTTACTGAACCAGTTTTGAAAAGTCAATTTCTGGTAGAAAATGAGTTGAGGCAAATGCAAGCCCTGAAGTTGTACACAGTAAGATTGATGCCCACAGAGGAGGCTACGAGGGGCCTCTGGGACATGAGCACTTGTATCAGCATGGGGATTAAGGAAAATATGCAAAGAAAGAGTCGCCGGAAAGATAAATGTGTTGGCACCTTGTGAAGAACACACAAATGAAAACCCTCTCCAGGGAACATGATTTTTTCTTTTTTCACCTTGAACCTGCAGTGAATACTGTCTAATTTTATCCTTTGCATACACTTTCACTGTGGCATTACACCGTCTCCGGTTTAGGTGCTCATTGTGAAAATATGTTGATGAATTAATTAAATAATGATTCAATTAAATGAATGAGTTACATTAATACATAAAATGTGAGGAAAATATAGAAACAAAAATACATCAATATTTTATTGGTTGATACTCAATTCTTTGAGGTTACAGGTATAGATATTACTATTATTTAAATATGTATTTAGGTTTCTGACCACTAGTTTGGAGCAGGATTTAGGCCACTGATTCACTCTCTCTCCTTCCTTTCACTCCTCTCTCAAGACAAAGAAATCTTTATATTGTTTGTAACAGCACTGACTGACATAGTTTAGTCAAAATCTGCATTAAAATCATTTATGATTTATTTTACATTTCAAATACCTTGTACTGGGGTTTGCTATACACAGCAAGCAGTACATGGATACATACATATGCATGTTTTGTCATTACGCAATTCAGTATTCACAAATCAAAACTTACTGTGATCACTTGTTTGACCTCTTCAATTAAAGGAACATGTCTCTACACGTTCTAACGTGCTGGAACCTTGAAGAAGGAAATCCGCTGAAAGCTTTATGAAACGCTCGTCTTTTAAGACGGATGAGAGTGGCACACATCGCATTAAGTCTCTCACTCTACATCTTGGGGTGGAGGCGATTCTCCATCTGAGGGACCAGGCAGGAAAAAATGTAAAGAGGGAACATACTAATCTCCATGTTTTCAGCTTTCAGAGAAAACCATAAAAAAAAAAGCTGATAAAAAATGTATCCCCTTATGAGGCTTCATTTTGAAGCCTCATGTCTTGAGGAAATCAAACACAGACATGGAGTTTTCTTGGTTCTAAGCCAGAATGACCAATGTGTCCTTGGAAGAGCCGCACGACGCTCAAGCCTCGGTTCAATATCCACTGTGTAATAGATTAAAAAATGTGATGGGTTGTTGGCGCCACATGAGATACCATCAAAATATTGACTGTTATGTACTCTGATGCGAGGAAAATGACTTAAAGACATGAATTGCTTCCAACGTAATTGGCGTATAGAAGAGGGAACAATCAAAATGAGAGGGCAATTATCTTAAAAGCTGTGACTGTGGGTAAATAATTGAAGCGTTGTTTACTTCTGATAAGTTAGGCCGGTTGCTGACGATGTGCTAGCAATCGTACAAAGATGAATTCTGATGGCATTGGTACAATGGTACACTTGCCTTTAGTTAAACTGTAAGCATATAGCATGTGCTTGAATTGTGTACAAGCATATGCCGTGTGTGACTCACCCTTTTCCTACATGGATAATAAGTGTTTTTCAGGGACAAGTTCCTGAAAGCAATTTCATACATGTTCAGTTTCCCTTTCTTTTTCAGCCGCTTTGTGGATCACAGAGTTAAGCAGTTATTGTGTAATAGCTCTTGCACAGTAGTCTACGGAAGTCTGATGAAAGTGCAGCAATGTGGTATTGTCTGTTTAACAGGGCCACCCTGTGAGAAGAAGAAAGCCACCTGTCAGCCGAACCCCTGCAGAAACGGTGGCCTGTGTGAGGACGGTCCTGAAGGATTTGTTTGTCATTGTCCAGAAAGCTTCGGGGGCCTCGACTGCGATTCCAGAGTCGACTTCGATTGCATGTTGTATGCGTGTCGGGAGGACCGACGCTGCACTGCTGCGGAGCGCGTGAGGACTTCATTTCCCTTATTTGTTTGGATCTCAGTGGGACGTGAACCAGAAATGGCGCATGGAAATGAATACAGTTCCTTTAAAAGGGGATCAAATTGCTTCATTCTGAAGGCGGCAATAGCAATTAATATTTCCTCCTCAAGATGAGCTCAGGGAAAGAGTGTGTGCCACCTCTAGTGTTTTGATTGAATGTCCCACTGCATATTTAAGTGTCAGTTTGAAAAGGCTCTCATCAAAGCATTTGTAATTGGGTGCCTGCTGTAATTTTCACCTTTCCCTGAAAATGTTATTGTGGTCATATAATTTACAGAGGCAGAGTCATGTTTCTGATGTTTAAGAGGACACACTCGAGAAAACGCAGTAATGGCCTAACTGTCTTTCTCTGCCCTTTGTTTTGTTCCTTACAATTTGCCATGTTTTCACAAACTGCCTATGAATGTGGGCTTAAAGGGACATTTATCAAAAAATAATGCCTCATAATGCTGCTGCTTGTCATAAATGTCTTTTTTCGCAAGCGTCGTTTGAAATTCAAATCCTTCAGAGTTGAACATTACCATGCGTTTATTAGCGTCTTAAAATACCTGTAACCCATAAAAGTCATATTATTTACTTGCCCATTTAGATTTATATCTATCAGTTACAAATAATGTATTTCAATCAAAGCACTCGCAGTAAATTCCGGTCTCATTTCTGCGTTACGTGACGTGAGTGATGTGGCTTTTTTGTGTAACCTGACCCTGTTTTTCCCAAGCTGACGGTTGACCTTATTTGTTTTGCCTCTGCATGCAGGACTCCGAATGTGTCTGTGCAGATGGTAATGTGGTCCCAGCATGCAAGAGGCAGCAGCAGAACCTGTGCAGCCCATCACCGTGTCTCAACAATGCCACCTGCGTATCCAGGGGAAATGATTATTTCTGCAGGTGATATACACACACAGGCCACTCGCTTAGTTCCATTTCTGGATGATCGAGTGATCTTGTAAATGTGTGTCCCACTGTGAGTAGATAAAAATTGATCTTTTATTGTTTTTTTTTTTTTTATTATTTCTGAATGTGATTAGGATTTACAGTTTACTCAAAAGCCCTAATAGGCCTCTGTCGAGCAGACTCCGAAATGCAGTGTTGGCTGACTGTTCTATACATGTTTTATATAAGCAAAATCACCACAGTATTATCTGTGTATCTTAAGCTTCATCATCTGTACCTCCTTTAGACATCAATTATTGTCCAAAACAAATAATTAAAAAACAAATGAATAAATTACTAAAATCAAAGATACATTCGAGGAAAATTGGTATGGAAAATAATTAAGTAAAAAGCCCATTTTTAATATTAGACCGTACAATCAGCGAAATAAAAAGGGATTTTTACAGTTGCAGGAAAGTATAATCCGTCTAATGGGGCTTAATTTGTCTTGATAATCCAATGCCACCCATTTATACCACCCATAATCCATGTCACAATGACTGGGGGTCTAATTTGTACACCCGTTCTCTACCCAGGTTCATATCACAAACGGGTCATGTAGAAAAATGAAATTATAACCACGTGTATCCTGTAAAAAGAACAAAGTATGGCTTGTTAGTGCTCAGAGCTCAGGGGGAATTGATTTTGATGACACCGACCTCTTCCCAACAGATGCCTGAGAGGATTTTCTGGGAAGAATTGTGAAGAAATAATTGACTACTGCGGGCTGCTCAATATCAACTGCCTGAATGAGGGATTGTGTTTGAGTGTAATTGGCGGATATCAAGTAAGTAATTCGATGGTTCGGTCTTAATGAAATACTCTAAAGCCGACAAAATATGACTCACACTGCACCTTAATGGGGTCACAGAATGAACGGGAGGTGAGCACATTCATAAGCAGATCCATGATTCACACAGCACTTGCAATACGTCTTTTGTCTCAGTAGAAAAGCCTCTTGTGAGAGGGATGTTTTTCAATGACACTGTAAACTCACATAAAAATGTACGACAATATGACTTATGTATGTATATATATATATAGAGATATATATATATATATATATATATATATATATATATATATATATATATCTATATATATATATATATATCTATATATATATATATATATTTATGAATGTGCGATGGGTTTGAAATACTATGACATTACATGATGATGGAAAATATCAGGTTTTAAGTTAAACCTCAGTATGTTATCATAATGGAACGTTGAGTCCGATCATTAGATAAAATAAGAAAATAGGATTGCTATAGATTCTAAATTCTAAAGCAGTACTCGTTGTAGGTGGACGCTTTGCTTGGACGCACCAGTTCTGGTCTAATTTGCTCCACATTTTTCTTCATCAATCTTGTTCCATTAGACCACTGAGGCTGTTAATCTAAAATCTACTTTTAGATGCTTCATGTTGATATGAACAATTTTAATTTTATTACTCGTTTGATTTGACTTTCCCTTGAGCTTGACAACCACTGGCTAGTTCATTAAGGGCAGAATGCTCATTTAATTGAAGATTCTTTTCATAGACAAACAAAATCAAGTTAATCCTTTAACACCTACGCCTCAAAATGTCCGCCTGGACTATTTTTCTTTTTTTTTTTTTTGCTTATTTTAACCATTAAATGGACCAGAGAATGTCCTGTAACTAAGTGCTTTTGCTTTTGTGCTATTTTTTCCAGAATAACTTACAATATCTTGCAGTTATTCACAATTTACTACATGATAAAATAATGAAAAAAAACAAGAAGGTGTATTTAATAAAAGGTTTATTTAGTTTGCATGTTAAATTGTTTGCATAAAACATATTTACGGTAACAGTTTTTGAGTTTCTCAGTGTTTCTGTCTCTTTGTACAAGTGTACTTTCTACTATTTTCTCTCTGGCGACAAAGACACTGATTCTCCAGCTTCCTGAAATTATCGTGATAACCACACCTTAACACGTTGACGTGCAACTTCTCAGCTTTCAAAAACCGTTGGAATTTTTCCAATGGCACAAAACGTCGCGTAACTACAGTAATGCAAAGTACGCTTGTGCAAACGTGTCGTCAGTGATGCGCTCAGTTTAAGCTTGGTTAAGGGTTAAGCTGATTTTATTGGTAGATTTACAATGCAGTCCAGAACACTGGATTTAAAATGTGGTTAATTAACGTGAGTTTTACCTTAAAAGTTAAAATTTGAACCGAAAGAAAAAAACACTTATAATAATGCTATATCATCTAGCTATCCAAATAGATTTGGATTCATGTTACCACCCTTGAGTTGACTGTTGTGTTTTGCCGCAGTGTGTTTGTGCCCTAGGATGGATTGGGGAGTTTTGTCAGTATGTAGGCAATGCCTGTCTGATGGAACCCAACAGCTGTTTGAATGGAGCCACATGCATCACAACAAGTCAGCCATCATCTCCCCCACAGTACACCTGCAAATGCCCCCTTGGCTTCACAGGTAAGATAACTTTGCCTCAGTGTCATCTGTCTTCATAATGGATTGACACACTGTAGCTTGACTGGGAAACACACAGCGTTTCTGCTTTGACATGTGCAGACTTTGTTTTTATGGAAACACTGCACATGTAAGTGCATTACATGCGCGCATTGTCATGCAAAGATGGGACGCACAATATGCAACGCAGGAGGTGAAAGCAGTGATTTTCTGACACCATCAGGATAGGGAGAGTGCACTCCGCATACGGGACGTTTGACACAGAGAGAGCTCTCATGCAGAGAGGTGTCCATGAATTATAAATGTTTCTATTTTGCCTTTTGTCAGTGTGTTAAGGCAGATGGCATAAAATATTGCTTAAAAACTAGAGGAAAGTCTTGTGAAACCCATGTATTCCATCAAAAGTGCATAATGTGTATTACGCTAGAATAAACACACATATTCCTTTGTCACACACGAAAAAAATAGCTGGTTCCCGATTGGCTCGTATTTGCCCATGAAAAATGTATGTCATAAAAAATAAAACAAAAGAAGAAACACAGAAAGAGAAATGCTTTCTTTGCAGCATTGGTGCAATGACGTACAGAAACCTTACGGACCATGGCTTACATTAAATGCAACCGTATAATCTGACATATTATTCCAATGGTTTGTTGTTAGTTTAATTCCTGATTCACCAATTTAAAATATACATGTAGGGGCAAAAAAAATACTTTATCTAATACAGAGACATAAGTTAATGTATTTACTGTTGAGCTTTAGTTGATTTGTGATTGAGAAAAACTTTCTCTTTTAAATGTTTGATTATCATTATGATTGACTTTGATTTATTCGCTTTGCTTGTTGGCAGGATATGTTAGTTATAATTAGCTGGGGTTTATACCATGTTGGGATCATCTGCTTTGTTCATTTAAGAGCTATATCATCTGATGATGAATTAAGCTCTTGGGGGCAAGATCCAGCAAGACAGTTGAGAGACAACGTTTGTCAGATGTGTAAGACTGGATATTTTTTATACAAGTAGTGAGTTTTTGTCTCATCTCTATCACCGGCTTTCTTTATATGGATGTAGATCAATTAAAACAGATCGTATCTTATGTATTTTGGTCATCTCGTTTTAGCATACAGACCATTTACCTGCGGGATAGCAAAGCCTGCTTAAACAGGATTGGTCAAAACTAGAAATGGAAACCTATCCAAATGGATATTATACATGAATTATCATGAGCCCATAAGATTCAATGCAATTGTGTTTTATTTGTAAATGACTGGTATATGTGTTTTACACGATAACTCTGTTCTCATAATCAATACACGTGTCCGGCGACAGAACACCAGTTGACAAATTAGACAATCTAATGAAGATAATGAGACGTGTGGCAAGACGTACGTTTTAACAAAAAATCCACATACTGTAGCTGCATGACACTACTGAAGTTAACTGTCTTATTTTAGATCATACTGTATTTATTGACCCCCTAAGTTCTGTTAAGTATTTATTAATTAGCGTTCCTTCAGTGAGCTCCCGTGCTGTACCTTGATTGGGTAAGGGTCAGCAGACCAGCATTTTAATCATTAGGTGTACCTCAAACTGCGATGTCTGCAAACATCGGCTTTGATTAATGTTTTCAAAGACTGGACTCACAGTCAGCTCCAATGCTTCTATTCCATAACTGACCCCTGACCACCCCAGTGTCCCTATTGTGATCAATAAAGTATCTTATATTTATATTAAATAGTTTTTGTAGTTTGAGTAAATCGCCAGCCGTAATTTTACTTTTTTTCAACCTTAAAATTTATTTACCCGTACTTGACACGTCTGGGGCTTGCTGTTGATTGCATTTAATCCAAGTACTCAGGCAAACTGCTTCCTAATTAGCTGCCAGCTCACAACATGCTTGAAATTTGTTAAGCTATCAGTGACAACTGTTCCCAAATAAAAAAACAAAAAAAAAAAAACAAGACGCAAGTGAACATTAGATCTCAAAAAAAAACAAAAGACCATTTCATAAATGAAATGCCAAATTTGTGTTAACCATGCTTTAATAAGACTGAACAAATTCTGCTGGGAATTTCACACGCGTGTCACAAGACCCAGCGTGCAGAAAAGACGACAGAAAACATATGGTGATGACAGGTTCATCCTTTTTTTTGTAATGCAATTTTAGGACAGCTATTTTATTTCACTGCATAATAAAAACATGTCTGGAGCAGTGCTCGTCGTAGCTGTTAATTAGAAATATGAAATATGAAACGGAGGATTTTCTTTTTTTTTCCTTGACATCTCTTGACAATATTACACCAATTTAGTTTCATGCAAATGATTATCTGTAATGTTTCCTGACAGGAAATATACACTTTGAAAAAGGCATTGTGGACTGTTTGTCGAACATTATTAATGCTGTAGAAAGGTTGTGATGATACAGCACAGCATTGTTCTTACCTTGTTTTATTACTTAAACAACCACTGAATGTGTTTTTTTTCCCTTCCCCAGTGCATTCAGGCTGTGGCCCATAGCATATTTCCCCATCTATAGCCTTAAGTCCTGACACACTCACCTGTCACTCAGATAAGCCCTTACATAGCACTACATGAACAAGATTTTTTTTTTCCCCCCTGTCTTCAAAGCTGAAATCTGTTGCCACCTCAGTAATGGAAAATTGTCTCTTACGCCATGGCAGGTCTTAGTGACTGATAGAATTCATCATTTTGAACATCTTGGGATTTTTGCTTCGGAATTTCAAGCCATGCGGCGTAGAAGGGCCAATTTAATTTCCAGCTTTACGCAGAAACCCCACAGTACTAGACCATAACTCAGGGTACATTACCTGAGCACTGGCATTCGGCTTTCATTTTGGAAAGCTTTACTTTTCTTTTTTCTTTTTTTTTTATGGAACAATAAACCATTGCCGTATATTTTATTGGTCTAATTATTGTGCACTTTATTTTTTGTGCATAATATAAGATGTGGGGACTTTAACATGCAGTATAAAGCTCTATACAGTAGGAGTCTACAATTTAATTTAAGCTCTTTGCATTTAAATCTTTTTTCAACAAAACAAATCAACTGGCTTTAAAGCTGCAGCAGGCAGGATTACGAGAAAAATTGTTGAGTTTAATCCACACCTTACTCTCTGTCCTGAGCTCCTCTCACCATACAAACACCAAGAATACACTCACTTGTTTAATATGCAACAGATGACCTGAGGTTTATTCTATTAATTGTCCAACTCTTTTAGATTAGTTCTTTTCTCTCCTATACCATTGTGAAGCATGTGATTGTATTTTTTATCCGACACTGTATATCGAGCCGTCTCTCAGATTACTTGATGCTAAAAGGTTATTTTGGAGTTGTTGATCAAGACGCCAACAATATTATATCACTGTTGAGGAATCTGTGGGTTCAAAATGCTCTCAAAATGACAAATAAACAGACGTTTATTTAGGACAGTGCACAAGATCTTTTTCTTTGTTACTTTGAATCCTACGGAAAGTGAAGGAATATTTCCTGTAAAGGACAATAAACTTTATCTAATCTAATCCTGTCCCTGCAGTCCCACGTACCTGTCTGTATCCATTTGGTGTTTTATTAAATGCACAAATCTCCTCATATTTACCTTCTACAAACGGTATTTTAGTATTTCATTTTTTTTTTTTGAGATACAGCAAAACAAATATGCTGCGTCTGAAATCACCATATTTAACGTTTCCTGAAAAGCAGCTACAGGCAAACAAATGAGCATAGGCGTTTCCCGGATTATAACGGGACACATTTGTGTAATTTGCTGCTGCACGGCACGACGTATTTTGTATATAATGACCTGTAGCAACTTCTCTGCGGGTGAAATCAATCATAGCGTTTGCGCTGTAGCATGAGGTTGCCGCTGTCAAGAAGGGACTTTCACTGCGTGTCACTGCTGCTCTGTTATTGATGATAGGACGTTTTAAATTAATAACCTGCACTGGAAGACACCCACCCCCCAACCGCAGTGGTAGAACTAGCAGCTGCTGAGGCAGCTGAGCAACCACCAGTCTCCTCTCAAGCAAACTGCATCCCGCACCTCGTTTGCTCTTCTCAGACAAGACATAGCTCGTTATTAAGTGTCTATTTTTTATTTATTTTTTTCAACAAGAAAGTGAATCCAACCACGACACTCTGTGTGCTTTCCCCTGGGCTTGACTGTGTACAGCATGTTAGTGAAGGAATATCTTTGGTCTAATTGTTCTTTTGTTTTGTTTTTTGTTACAGGGAAGGTGATCAAACAGGTTCAGACAATTATTAAGGGAATGTTTTAGGAAGTGTATTTACTGATTTTAAGACTTTAGATAAGATTGATACCATGGTAGACATACGCATATACCAGCTCGCTGTCATGAGACACATTTCAGCGCGTTTTACATAATGTATTCAAAGCGAAGTTAATCTATTTGACAGAGCAGTATAAATAAAGAATAGTATGAATAAAACTGCCTCCGGAAAAGAAAGCAGACGTCTCTGTGTTTGCCAAAACTGTTTTGGTTGTTCACAGTGCAATGTACAGCTAATGAAATATGCAACATGATGTGACTCATTAAGAGCTTTATAATGCAGCTAATTGCAGCCGTTTCCCTCTTTTGTTCTCAGGAACAATGTGCGAGACTGAGATCAACGAGTGCGACTCCAGCCCCTGTCGGCACAACGGCACATGCACTGACTTGTTAGGAGACTACAAATGCCAGTGTCCAACAGGTACGTAGGTTGTACCACGTCCAGACTCTGCGTTAGCAGGCAGTGTGTTCAGATTGCAGGGCAGTTTACTGTAAACTAAAGGCAATTAGACTCTATAGGCTTGACACATCCTGTCCATGAGCAGTAGGGTAAACTAGGCGACTCATTATATAATTACATAAACGGAATATACATATAAATGTGTGTGTCAGTTGCTTTTCAACATGTTTAAGAAAGGCATTAATATTCCTTGTATGATGACGAGCCAACCTCTCGGAGCTCTATATTGATCATAGCATCCTCCATTGCGCACTATAGTGGCAACAGGACTTTCAAATTCAAATTAGCCACTGTATCATTTTACAGTCTTGGCCTGTGATTGACAGCTGAGAAAAATCTCCAAGCTCATTGCCTGAGCTCTATAATGCCACCCAAATTGTGCAAATATTATATTATGAAACTCCCATTAATATCATTTTCTTGTAATTGCTTATTGTACCTCACCGGCTGCGTCTGAATTTATATTCACTGGACGTCAGCTGATGGACCACTTGCCGGAGCTCTTTTGTTGGCACAGCACAGTCTGTGTGTCCGGCAGTTTCTCTTCGTCCACTTTATTGGAATGTTTTACAGCACATGCAGAACACGGAGTGTGAGCGGACCATCTTGGCGGACAGGTGACGCTTTTCTCACAAGCTGGTGTTTTCTAAGAAAAGGATTTGTAGCCTAAGGCGAATGTAACATCGATGCTAATGAAACGTTGTTTGTTTACTCATGTTTAATTAAACATGAAAGGACAATGCCATTGCAAATGACGCCTTTGCCTCATCAGATGCCGAAAGCGATGCACGTTCATTTCACTGTGTAAGTCGACATTCGGAGGCAGCGTTGCATTTTAATCGTATGGTGAATCAGTCTTAAGCAGCCATCCATCTATCTTGGTACTCAATCAGCATTCATTAAGAAATGGGACACACCCTGGACAGGTTGCCAATCATCATGTATTTCATGATGAACACATTGACAGAAAAACAGTTGTGCCTCCAGGGAATTAAAGGTTTCTCCATCAGTTAAATGAGATGTCTTTGAAGAGACGCAATAATAATTTACAAAGACATGACCTTCTAAATTAGAAAATAACCATTAAATGCAGATTGCGACACATGTCTGAGTCTGATTCTGTTGGTGGTTTAGGAGGGAGTTGCTTTTCTCTTCACTGATGCCAAGGACTTACTCCATTGAGTTTCTTTTTCTCCATGTAAGATTGTAAGACCTCGACCTTACTATGCACAATACCGTGAGGTAATGTATGTATTCTCAACCTGTTGTAGTGGGGGAAAGGCGCGAGGCACAATGTAGACACATTGCCAGTCCATCACGGGGCAAACGTACAGAGACAAACAACCATTTCAGACTTTCACACATTCACACCTACGGTCAATTTAGAGCCTCCATTTAACACAGTGTAACCCCAATTTCCATGTCTTTCTACTGTGAGAGGAAGCAGAAGTATCTGGAGAAAGACGTGTGCATATAGAGAGATTATGCGAAATCGACAGAGAAAGGCCTTCAGTAGAAGTGGGATTTAAACCTGTGACCTTTTTGCTGTAAGGTGATGACGCTAACCACATGGCACCATAAATAGTATTTAGCTATGACAGCGTGTTACTGATACTCAGCAGGTTTTCTTACACCAGATGTGTAAGTAAGATTATGTGGTTCCTATAACCAGTCCAAACTAACAGAAATGCACTTTTCCCCCCATTTATCAAGCACATGAGAGCATTGTTGTAGAAACGGGGGGTCGGACTAATGTCTATGCAGTGTGGGGGGGTTATTGAGTGGGAACATCCTATCACATATGTCACATTAAATTAGACCCACAACGCCACAGAGGCCTACACTGTTACAGTGTGCTGGCCCATTACACCTGCTCAGAGCATGCATCACCGCTGTACCCATCTACACTGGCCTGCCTGTTTGTGGCTCGGTTTTACCTGTAATGATTGTATTTATGCTCCTGATAATATCATGAATCCACATTGTTCACGTTGAATGCTGAGAAACTTTAAGAGGATTGCGCCACAGCGTCGAGTTGTTTGATCACTGGTATTTGCTGTATCCTCCTATGTTAAACACGAGATGGATATTCATTCTGTGCACACACGCTGATGCATTGTCTTTCCAGCCAGGGCCGTTGCTTGCTCTTTTCGTCTTCCTCTAAACCTGCGTTAGCAGCCAGCCGTAATTCTTGATCATGAATCTCTAATTCCCTGAGTAAACCAGTACGAGATGAAGCCAAAGAGCCATGGTAACGGAATTCCATTGGGCTCATGCTGGCTTTGCAGCCTTGGTGCTAAATCTTATCTGTTATCTCAGTCAATCTAAGCCTCTTCTTCTTATGAGCTAGATGCCTCATCTGCTGTGTCTTCTCGATGTGAGGTGAATGCTGCGATATAGGAGAATGGAAATGGGCCAAGGTTCAAGACCAGAGCACCAAACAAAGGCCTGTGACATTGCTGAAGTACACGTTGGTGTATGGTCTTTTCTTTAAGCTCTACACTGACACTGAAAAGGATGTACCATTGTGTCGTCATCATCTGTACTGTGTAAGCCACACTGATGCAGTTTCATCTGAAAATCTTCTGATTTGGTTGGTTCACTTGGATTTTCCCAATCCTGTCTGGGCAATGACAAATATCAGATGCAAACGACTTAATAAGTGTTTGCCTTGTTACAATTATATTAATATTCAATGAGACGACGGTGAGGGGTAGAAAAAAAACTAAGACAAGCAGTGGAAAGTAGAAAGTGCAATTTAATAATTTGTGGATTAAAACTAAAGGTACAATTTAAACTGTGTCTGAATGAATTACAGGAGGTGAAGTGGCACATTGACTTTGCTTCAGAATGGAGCACAAGTTTAGCCTAGTTTATATATAGTATATATATACATACATATATATATATATATATATATATACATATACATATACATATACATATTACTGAGGTACATTTTGCTGGTCAGGCATTATGAGTTACACTGACATCAAATGAAATCTTCTCCTACAGGTTTTCTTGGAATGAATTGTGACGTTGACATCGATGCGTGTGTTCTCCCCAACAACACATGCCCACTCAAGACACAGTGTGTGGATGTCCCATATGGTCTTGAATACACCTGCCGTGTGCCCTGCCCTCAGAACTTTCAAGTGGGTGAACATTTAAACTTTAAACATTTGACTTTTTGCCTTTATCTTCTATCTTCTGTCTATATCTACATGATCTCATTATATTTCAAGTATTTCAAGTTTTTAATGTAATTTGCACAACACTGCTGTAACTTTATTGTAATAACAGGGAACCATAGCAGGCAAATCACTGAGGTTTCATTTATTATTTACAGAAGGCTCCGCACTCGCTTTTTGAATAAGACGCATATAAGAACCAGAGCTGTCACTGTTAAGGCATTAATCGCGATTGATTAAGGGCCGAATATAACATATTATATTTTTAATCGCATTAATCATGTGCAGTCTCTCAGCTGCTGCTGCTCTTCTTTGCACTAGAAAGTGGGCAGGTGGGGGGGGGGATCAGCTGGTCGGCTTCACACTTTTAAACACAGCCGATGATTGTTGTATTGCGTATGCAAAAAAAAAAACTAATACAATGTGACTTCAAGAAAATGAGTGTGGATCAGTCACTTGGAAATACAGAAATACTGAAGAGATGGTGAGACATAATTCTGCTTTAGTGAGATGGCATCCAGAGTAATTCACTGTTGTATTTGTAAAAATGTGACATAATCTTTTGCTGTACACGGGGATAAACATATGCATAAATCCCTCAGAAAGACTGACAGCAAATGCGATAATCCATAAATCCACAGTAGCGGCGTTGATGCTGAACAGTATATTGGTTCACCCAAAAAAAATCTTGACTAATGAGGATAATTCGCTGCTTCCGCGTGACTTGAAGTTTTGGAAAACACCTAGCAAGTGAATAAACGGGTTAACTATACATATAGTCACTCTGTATTCTGTGCTGCAGGTTCAAATGGGGCACATTTTATGTTGGGCGTTCTTCCACTAATTTCAAACAGTTATGGCAGAGAACACCAAAGCTGGAATTGAATCACTGTTTGTCAGGTGGTTTTCCTTTTTGTGTATGCGTTGGGGGGACAAGGGACTGAAAAGGCCTCTGTCACCTGCTGGGGGCTCCTGAAGATTTGCAGTGTCTGGATTTTTCTGAACGCTCGGGATTCGTTGCATGTGTGGTTGAATCGGCCCAATGCATTTAAAGCACACAGCCAAACCACAAAGGAGGAAGCGCCTTCGCATGACAGATGGAGATGATCACTCACTGTGGAGCAAATCTTGTGCTGGCCCTCTTACAGAAATGCCACCATGTCTGGATTACATACCTTCCCATAAGCCAGCTCTTCCCCTGTCATTGTTTTCCCTCTCCTACGTATAAACACATATGTACCAGCTACAGCTATATATTTTCCTTATGGGGAACTCTCAGGAGATTTAGCCCCTTAATGACCATTGATTTTGTCTTGTAAGACATGATATTGGAGCTACATGGGACACTGATTGAATCTGATATAAAGCGTGAACTGTTTCATGAATGTGTAAAGTGGCTGCAGTGAAGCAAATTTCGTTTTTTTTCCTGTGAAATAACTCAAATGTGCTCTGTGTGCTATCTAAGATATTACCATTACAAGATGAAGCATTTTCACCTTTGCACATGGAGTAGCATATCTCTCTGTGGCTGTATGTGTCTAACAGCTCTGTGCTTTATCAACAGCCCTGTGCCAATGGAGGACACTGTGTCTTGAATAAGGCCAGTAGCTACAGCTGTATCTGTGAGCCTGGTTGGTCCGGCCACAACTGTCACATAAATGTCAATGACTGTGTTCAACATTGGTGTCAAAATGGAGCCACTTGTGTGGATGAGATTGACGGTTACAGGTGAGTGTTGAAAATCCTGATTGTCTGCGGGGGCCTTTCTGGTGCCAGAATGTCAATGATTGCAAAAGCTGTGACATTTACCGTTTCCCCCTTCAGGGTTCAAATGATTTCTCTTACTCTATGAGATATTAAAGAAATTCTTTGTCATGTGTTGCCAGCTGCCTTTGTCCCACGGGATACAAGGGCGTTTTCTGCGAAGAGGACATTGATTACTGCATTGGTCACCGTTGCTCCCGACATGGCGTTTGCCTGGACCAGCAGTATAACTTCACCTGCCGTTGCATGCTTGGATTTGAAGGGTCACTCTGTGAACTGGAAACAAATGAGTGTAACGGCTTCCCCTGTGAGAATGGTGCCACCTGTGTGGATCTAATCAGTGATTATCAGTGCCACTGTCCTTCAGGGTTTGAGGGTATGTGACCATCTGATAGGAGGGAGAGCCTGTTCAGAGATTGTAGTAAAGCCATTCACGAGTGAACCTTTCTTTAGTATTTGAAGGAGAAATACTGTACGTAGTATTCACTCAGTACTGTCACATTTTATGTTTAACCGGTATGGTCCAGGGGTCAGGGCGAACACGCAGCTCATCTTACATATTGAAGTACAGTGCAGGGTGAATTTTAATTACTATAGATTACAGAATTATAATCAGAATACTTTATTCATTCCCAGAGGGGAATTTGATGCATTGCATTTGCTTCTTCAGAATGAAAATTACACCCAGGGATGGGAAAATATGGAATAGATGATCAAAGCACAATATAAGCAACAGATATATAACACTTAAACATTGGACTGACAGTATTTGAATAAAAATGAGCCGTCTTCTAATGGTATTTTGCTCTTTGAGATGGAATACGATTCTTCTGAATAACAACTAAAGTTATAGTTGCTTTAACAGTTTGAGTTTGTTCCGCATATTGTCGTGATGAATTAAGGAGGAATCATACAGTCGCATAATATGTCACGATAAAGGTAAATTTAAACCTTTTAATCAAATTTTTCATCAAATGTTAATCAGGTTTAAAATGATCTGTTAAACATTACCGTGATTGACATCATGACTATTTTTCCGTCTGAACATAACACTGAATGATTCATTATTACCCCAAAATCAGACAATGAATAGTTGAGTTGATGGATGTCGGACATTTAGCTCAGTCAGATAATTAATGTCAGCCACCGACTAGTGCATCTTCACCGTGTGTGAATGTGTGCCATAATGTGTAAGCAGGTAAATGAATACTGGCTGGCATTAGCAGCTGGCGCAGTATCATAACAGTTGGTGTGTAGTTTAAAGTGTGCCGTGTACAGTGTATTTAGGCTGCAGGTACAGTCAGCAGTCCACCTTAATTATGGGAGCTTCTTATATGGTTAACAGGGCACCTGCCAGTGTATGGGGTCATTATGGCAAAAGTACAATTATGTTCTGTGTAGACAGCATGGCAAATTGTACACTCGTGCCTGAGGATGTTGGCTGTTAGTTCTCAGTGAGCTCTCGGGCTCACCGAGAACTAACAGGTCTGAAATATTGCCACAGGGCAGATCTAGTGTGGCTTTAAATTTGTCAGTAAAATCTTAAATCAATTCCTTCGGTAATTCTCACCCAGAGGACACTCAAATTGAGGCTGCACCGTTTGTGTACATAGAAGCAGCAAGCATGCTGGAGACATAATCATCCCATCATATTTTGAAGAAAGTGCAATCTCAGGTTATCGACTGCCTCGTGAAATAATGCCTCATATTTAATGAAGCAGGTGCTGCTCATTGTTAAGAAAATACATCGAAATTTGTGCCGCTCATGTTCTGAATGTTGTTGTGGTTCCGGAAACTATTCACATATTCAAGCTTCATCCATAACTTCGAGTAATTATCTAATGTTCACAGTGACAGCCAAATGTATCAGTGGAAACATATTTTAAGCTGTATTCCCTGTGACATTAAGTAGAGTTTATTTGTTTCTCTCTGTATCCTGCAGGAAGGAGCTGTTCTGAGAGTGTAAATGATTGTTGGTCGCAGCCTTGTCTAAATGGAGGCTCGTGTATGGATCTGATAAATGACTACATTTGTCACTGTCCCTTTGGTAAGTACCAACTACTTGTGTATTATTGAGCATGTTCACAAAAATAGCATGCAATTCATTTCCCGTATAAATGCACCCTGGGAATATGTGAAATGTTATTTCTCATACATTTATATATGAACTTGATTGTTTACCGTTGGACAGGAATTATCAGCTACACTGGTCCTTGGAAAGTTTTAATGCAAGTTATAGGCTAGAATTGTGTTTTGTCACAATGTGTTCTCTGGTGTCTATCAACACTGTAACAAAAATAGTTTCCTCTCCTGCGAAGCAATGATGCATGTGAACTGATCTTCTCCAACACATCCATTCATTCATGCATTCATTCATTGTCTAGACCGCCAGTCCCAGCTGACATAGGGCAAAAGGTTGGGTACACCCTGGCACGGCTCGCCAGTCCATTGCAGGGGTAACATAGAGAAAAAGAACCATTCACTCTCACATCTAAGGGCAATTTAGAACGTTCAATTAACCTCCGCATGTTTTTGCACTGTGGAAGAAAACCACACGCAAAGGGCCTTTTGTCTTTTTGCTGCTAGGCAACAGTTCCGCTGTGTGGCCCGACGTTGTCCTTTGATCAAGTGACAACCTGTATTACAAATATATATATATATATATATATATATATATATATATATATATATATACACATGTATTAGACATGTTCTAACTCATGTACCAGAAAGGAACTATCATCAGTCCATAATAGAGGTAGGTCTTGCGTTAGTGTGCCCTCTGGTAATAAAATACTTAATCACCACTTGATTGTACAAGTCACAGTGCTGTAGCCGGCCCACTCAGCATTGCAAGTACAATGTCACATTTCACAGTAAACAACCTCAGTCATGCAGATTTACTGAGAAATATTAAAAAAATAAATAAAAATGAAATCAAGCAAAGTAGGAGTTGGAAGCACACAGATTTCACTTGGGCATTGGGCATGTGTGTTGGTAAATGCTGCGCTTCTTCTTAAGAAAGTTCACAAAGGCAGAAGAACAACAAAGGTTGTGCTGGGTATTGGTTTAGCTTTGAGAGTGAAAACATATTATCTGTATTTTGTGATCACGGAGTTTGGTGCTTTTGTCCTCTGTGCTCTTTGGTGCTCTTTGCCTCAGCCTAATCAGCCTCCATTTCCCTGCACAATAAATCAACCCAAATGTGGGTGTAGTCATTAAAACATTTACTGCTTGAAAACACGTACAGCAGCTGTCTGATGGTGTGTTTTTATGACATTACGGATAAAGCAAATGCATCACTGTTAATAATCTGCTCTTAGTATTTCCCTGCCTTTTGTGCAAAATTTAATTTAGGCTAAACCAGAACACCCCTGTGTCAGTAAAGCCTCCATTAGTGCTGTAATTTCACTGACAGATTTATAGACAGGTGTTTGCGATCGCTGTATCATTTTGGAAATGCAATTGCAAAAAGGCTCTGTCAGGTTTGCTTGCTTTCCTTCCAAAAAAAAAATACAAAAACAAACCAATTTCAATGCAAAATATTATTTAAAGATCATACCAACTATCTGCATGAATGTTAAAACAATTAGTGATGTTTGTCGGGAAAATAAATTCTAATTTTGAATCAATTAAATTATACATTGATGGTGAGGAAATTGTTAAAGCTTCATTAACACAATTTCTGGGGATTTGGATTGATGAGAAAAGATCATATCAGTTTTATCTTTAGCAAGGTTACAAGGTTCTGTACCTACCAATATACCACAGATCTTGAGGACAATATTCAATAATATACTGTGGAGCCACATTATGGAATACTGTAGATACTTGTAGTTGACTGATTCTCTGTCTTTGCCCAGATACAAACTTAAACTCAAAACTGCTCCGATGACTAAAGATTTGAATACATCATTTTTGTTATTTTATTTTGTGGGTTTTAATCTTGTAATAATTGTTCATAATATCATCTAGTTAGTTTTTGATTGTTTTATTTTGCATTGTTATTGGGTTTTGCCATTATTACAGGTGAGGTCTTAAAATAAGCCCTTAATGGTTTTCTACCCCACCCACACATTGTATTTCAATTTAGATTTCTCTGATGTTTTATTTATGAATGTGCACATTTTTTTATTGTTGTTCTGAGGTGCTTTTTCCTCACACTTTCGTAACCCTTCACTTTTAACCAATTTTGTGAAATTTAGTGTTTATGCTCCTGACAAAGAAACATGACCTCTTTAGTGGTGGTAATGAAGTACACAAAACAAAGCCCTCAATCTTAAATAACCTTAACTCTCATTTGATTTATTAAACAGACCGTCATCCATCTAAGAACGGGATTTTGACTGTTTGTTGATAGTTAAATGCGCTGATGAGTATTAGTTTTCAGAGTTATGACCCATGGCTGGTACCGATAACTGCTGTACATGAGAACACGAGTAAATACCTGCAGTGTTATCAACAAAAACGTCATATTATGTTATGTTGCCGTGCATTTTAGATGCGAAGACTTTCACTCGCCGCAGCAGAGTGGGGCTGAACTGCTCGTCGCTTTCAGACAGAAGAGGGAGTCCCATTTGGAAATGGTGACACTGTAAATGTGACATTCCTTCATGCAACATTAACCTCGGAGTGAACTGCATGCACAATTGGTTATTAAATACTTCCGAAACACTCTGTTGGAGGCAATAGCTATCCATTAACTACCCAAAGGCCATATATAATATAATGGGAAAAGGGTAGTTGGAAGGTCATCAAACATTGAGAGAGATGGGTTTGACGTAAAGTGCGATGCTCTCCATAAAGATTACAGTGTAAAGACAACGGCGAGTGCTCACAAATAAAAACATTAACCAGTTTATATGAACATTGTTTTGAGTTTGTTATTGTGAAGGGAATTTGCATCAGTGAGTAAGACTTACTTTGCAGACACTGATGAATGTGATGTGGATTTGGACACATTCTTCTTGTTGAGGCTAGTGCGAATATAAACTTTGGAACATTTTACTGTTTAAACCAAAAGTTCTGATTCCATTGACCCTGCATTTCCATTTTGGGAATGTATGTTTTTGTATGTGATGCAAAATGGGAATTGGTAATGTAATATTGTGTTGTTGTTTGTTTGTTTAGTGAATAGAAGGAATTAATAATTACATACATGAACACAGGAACTGGCCCCCTGTCCGGGGCGTACCCCGTCCTTTGCCCTATGTCAGCTGGGATTGGCACCAGCTTCCCCCGCGGCCCTCATGTGTGGGATAAAGCGGTAGAGTGACAGATGGATGAAGTCTAAATATAACTAAACACATTCAAGCAACACAAGCAAACTAAGCAAAGGAAAACAAACAAACAAACAAAGAAAAAAGGAAATACAACTCAAATCTCAATTTCGGTTGGTTTGGATACACTTCAGTTGTTTAACCTTGAGTAATACATTAAATGCTGAAGCATAAATTAAACATATGTTCCCCTCTCCACAGCTATCTTTTGATATTTAATTGTATTCACTTTACATTTATCTACATTCATTTTCGTGTCCTGAGCTCGAATATTATTTTTAACCTACATTACCTAATGGAGGAACAAAACAGAAACATGTGGAACACAGGGATCTATTTTTGGGTTTTCCCATTAGGTCATGTTCAGTCGCACAAGTACAAGCATCAGTCACCACCATCTTTCGGTGCTTTATTTACAACAACAATAGATATTGACATAGGTGTCTATCAGTGACATGCAGACATGCATTTGGTGGGGCAGATAAATGTGATATAGATCAGTTGGGTTGGTCTCTGTCGGTTCATGGGGGATAATCAATGCCCCTATGAATGAATGAATAAATAAATAAATAAATAAAGAATAGGTGTCTATTGCATCATGTGTGTTACTACTGCCTTTTATAGTTTTAAGTCCATATTTTAATTTGGCTTTGTTTTGTTTCAGGGTTCAAGGGGAAAGATTGCTCCGTGGATATTGACCTTTGCTCATTTGGAGCCTGCAGTGAACATACATTATCATGCACTGAGACCAGTGATGGACAGGATGTCTCTTGCACATGTGAAAGAGGTGAGAAAGACCCTGAAGAGGTGGTTCATTTTTTTTACACACAGCCACACGTAAAGGTTGAAAATGGGCATGAAGCAAGAGTGAAAATATGATTCATAATGTCCATTTCCTTGTGCTGATTCATGGGGTTTACTGTACTTCAGGAAATATTGAGCTGTCTTTAAATGTAAATGATTTTTTTTAGTGGAAGACTCCACAAAAATGCATCTAATGCATTTGCTTTTTCCTCTCAACAGGAAAGAAAACATCATAAAACTCCAGGGGCATATTATTTTGTTTTTACAGCGTCGTAGCGTCTGACGATAATGCACATTTATGCACAACATGTTTTGACAATTCCTGCAAAAAAATATTACTTGTGTCAGTCAAGTCTCTCTGATTCCACTACACGAGGATGTGTGTGATCAGATTAGTAGCTGTCAGCAGTGACAAGGATAATACCGGAGAAGTGGAAGAGGCTTGACCAGTTAGATCTGCCAGGCTTGCAGGGGTAACCAAGCTTCAAAGTATTACAAGCCAATCTGTATGTGCTGGATTTGACAAGAGTGCCAGCACAGTACAGTGCAAATGCACAGTCGCTTATTCCTGGATGAAGTCAAGGTACTTGAAATACAACCACGCTGCTTGCCAAACCAGTCTTAATTCAGTCAGAACTACTCCCCACCAGCTCTGCTATCTGTTTTCAAATGAATAGCTATTACATAGAAGTTCATGTAACCCAATCAATAACGGTAACTTCATTACTCCTGTTGCACTTATGCTCGCCAGATGTCAAAGTGAAGGATTGTGAGTGATTTCCTATGTAAATGAAAGCAACCTGCGACAAACTGCTCTCTGCAGATCACTCTTCAAGGGCAAACGGCGGGATGCTGTCGAGATGTTTCAGGTCAACACGCTGGGCCCCCGTATTATTATATTTCCCAACCTAATGTGCTGCGAAGCATGTTGCTCGTACCCTCCCTCACCATGCTGTATGTCCTCAGTCCATTAATGTTTTGACCTCGCGTTTCATTCATTCGTCGTCTACCGCTTCTGTCTTCCGCGTGGGGGTCGCAATCCCATCTGACGCAGGGAGAAAAGCGGGGTACAGGTCGTCCCGGATGCCTTGTCCTGGTTTGAATACATTTTCAAGGCTGTGAACCCAGTGCTAGCCACTATGCTGCCATGTGGCCCCTGACCTCGCATTTAGTACATGAAATCACTTCCTTGAACTGAGTTTGATTAGGTAATTTAATTATAAACACAGCACTGGCTTTATCCGAAAGTTGTTGGATAATTCCTTCCTACATTTCTAAGTGATTGAACTTTCTTGAAGTAAATAGCTGGTTTTGCAAGGTGCTAATTGCATACTTACAGCAGCCAAAACTGTTTCTGACAGCAGCATCTTCTTGCTTTACATTAGCATTTATTTCAAAGGAACAGCTTTGCAGTGCAAGACTTATTTTTGCCACAAAAATGTATTTGCGCTCCAAAAGCTGTTGTTTCATCAAAAGCCCTTCCTGGCATGAGAGTTCTTGTCATCTAGAAGGTTTTTAGTTTTTTTTGTTTTTTTGCAATACAGCAGCAATGGAATTGTTTTGTTGTTTCTCGTGTTTTTGTGTAATGCCACAGTTTTATTTTGGAGGAAACATGCTCACACTTTATATTCGTATCTCTACATTACAGTCTATGAGGAGAGAATTCAAAAACCCTGTGCACTCTTTATTCCATGGCTGACTGTGAAATAATGGCTAAGTGTGAGAAGATAACACTTACACAGCCTGAGCAGCAACAGCATTAATGTGACTGAAACCAGAAATATGTTTCTCGCATGCATGTGTGTGCAGCGATGCATTTGTTCCGTGTGTTTTCCTTTGTGCACAGATTGACGGGTGATGTCGGTGTTGACAATTGCTAACTTTGGCTTGTTTGAACTCATAAATCAGAAGTCCAATAGCTGACTCTTATTAAACATGATTAAATGATCCATTGAGCCGAGTCTACATGAGCCCAGCGAGCCTCCGTTAATCAATACAAGCTTAGAAAACGAGCTGTTGTTTGTGAAAACAAAGTCATGCTGATCCTAATTGGCCGAGGAATGTAACACGGCAAAGAGATTCCAATAACTTTTTTTTTTTTTTGTATGACCTACAGGGTTTGGAGGATCATTTTGTGAAGTAGATCTCAATGAATGTGAGTCAAACCCATGCCAGAATGGTGGCATTTGTGTGGACGGCCCTGACCTGTATCAGTGCCTCTGCTCAGCTGGTGAGTTAAAATACAATTTGTTTTTAATTCAGGCAATAAGATTTTGTGGATATCTCAAAAGGTTGTTGGTTTTAAAGTGTGCAGCCCTGCAAATATGACCCTGGTTTGTATGGGAAGTCCTAATTTTGATGATGTTTGATGGTATGTGCATATTTATTTAGAGAAAAGGACAATTAAATAGATTAAAATAAGACACTCTAGCTCCAACTCAAATTAGCAACACAGTATGTTCTTCCACTTAGTCCTGATGTTTAACAAGCAAACAACGAAAAATGTATTCAAATTATGTTAGAACTCTGTGAATGCATATTTTAGGGATTTATTCTTGAAATGACAGCTAGATATATAATTTATAATATTATGTACAAACCTTACCACGTCTCCCCTTGCAGTTAATTAAGAACATTGCCCAATTAAATTTCTCAAAAGCGACCAATATTTACTGTATAATGTCTCATCGTCTCAAGTTTCCAAATGTTCCACTGTATTTTTTTTCATCATTTTAACAATTGCAAAAATAATTGGATCGTCTTCAAACCACTGAAGAACTCATTATTGCACACGGTGGATTTGAAACGTCATTCCCTGGATAAAAAAGAAGAAGAAACAAAATAACTTAAATAAATAAATAAATAAATTATTACTCTAAAAGATGAAAAGATGTCATTTCATTCTGTGCAGTGATTGTCGTCGAATTCCTCATGAACAAAATGTAACATTGACTTGTGTGTACGCCCATATGGCGAAAAGAGTTTAACAATTGCAGCTCGAGGTAATTAGTGCTGCTGCTTCTTACAGCCTACTTCACATGTCTTACTGTCTGCAGTGTCGAGTGTTGTTGCGGGTTGAAAGTTAACTGTTTTTCCAAACCAAACAAGTCGGCTGATTATGTAGCCAAGTGCGACTTGAGCTTAAGAGCAGGAGCTCATCAGTGAACTCCGCAGTTTCAGTGTTTTGTTTTTTTTTGGTTTTTTTTTCTAAATGAAAACCTGAATGCACTCGGCAGCGACTGTTGAGCACATGATGCCAATTGCTACCTTCACTGACAGTTTTCAACAACACTTCTCTCGTACATCTACATAAGTTCATTCCGTCAGAAATTGTCACCGCAGAGTAAGAGGGAATACATTCAAGCCATTTCCTGGTCCAGCTGACATCTTGCCTTTCACTCTGATTAAACCTTGATTGCAGGTGAAGCCTGTTATGCATTTTTAATGAAGTCAGAATAATTGTCAAATTTTATGACTTGGGGAGAGAGGTGGAAATTGGTTCCATGGTCAGTTTGAGAAATGATGAGAATTTGACCTGCATCAATGGTGCTGATAGCCAGGAATTAGTCATGGGTCTCCTGTAGCTGCAGCGTGTGACAGCGCTAATGATAGTCATTTTGTAGCGTGACCATGTGGAGGACTATATTTATGGGGAACTAAAATGTCAGAAATTGGCAGCGCTTACTTTTACTTCATGACTATAACCTTTTATTTATTTATTTTTAAATGTCAAACATAAGAATTCATCAGCACCAGAAATACTAATAACGCTGACAAACAATTTACATAAAAAATAAAGAAAAAGTACTCTCCACCTTACCTAAGTGTTAACTTATAATAAGCTCAAGTACATTTTCATGCAAAACTATTGCTTTTGGGTGTAGTTTGAGCTTAATTTGTGTATTTTTATGTTTGGCACCTATGATGGGGTTTTGTCATTTTTCTTCACGCCAGGGTTTGGAGGGTCGCACTGTGAAATCAACTATGATGAATGTGTCCATGGATATTGCGCCAATAATTCCACATGTATTGACCTGATTGCAGACTATGAGTGTCTCTGTCCTCTGGGTTTTACTGGTGAGTTATCTGTGTCATCATTTTCAGGCTTTAATGGATGTGATGACACCTAAGCAGTGTTTCCACTCTCTGACGCATAAGGAATGGATTTCTTTCTCTTCTCTCCGTAGACATTGACTATACATTGAATTTACATAAACTTTATATACGTCTGAAGACTGTAAAGAAAAGGGGGGGAAATATTGATAATCTTTATATTGTTAATAAATATAATTCTTTTTATATAGTGTGGTAGAGCTGGGTCAATATGGCCAAAGACATTAGCAAAATAAAAAGTATTGAAATCAGTCGATATTGATGATTATCGCTATAAAATGTGAGAATTGAAGAAACAGAAACGTTTCACAAATGTTTGCACAGTGCATAAACATTATTTATATTAAACCTTTGTTATATTGATATTGAAGAAAGTCTTATTGCTACATTTACTGTTAATGAGTTATTGCCCGGTCCTATAGTGTGGTATGAATTCAACTTCAACGTAACCTCTGCTACAACACTGCAAATGGAAACTAAAGAAAATAAATGTGCGTGTCCTTTGGCTGTGAGAGCAAACTGGGATAGACACTGTCGACTACAAAGACGCACTCGTACCAACACGATGCTATTCATCACGTTAATGGCTGTTCTCTGAGGAACAATCCAATTTGTGTGACAAATTAGTGAAAGGTGTCATTGCGTTGATCTCTGTTTTTAACTCTTGTGTTAATCTTAAATGGCACAAACAAGTTCAATTAACAAACTTCACTTACCATTTAGGCAAGAATTGCTCCGTCATTGTCTCTGGAACGTGTGCGTCGGCTGTTGACGTCTGCCAAAATGGAGGATCCTGCTCTCCCACCGCCGCTGGAGAATCGCTGTGTATATGTCGTCCAGGTATGTACAGATAATATGGGCAATCGGTTTTTTTGGTTTTGTTGTCCAATAGGAATCGTGGTGCTCTTGGAATTACTGCAGTAATTCCGTCTGGAAATGTAGCCATGCCATGTAATTATGACAACCAAAGTGTGTCATGTGATCTTCTTACATTGGCACTAGAAAGTACATAATATACAAATCCACACACATTAGTTAAAATAAAAAATGAAACCGCCACACATTGTTTTGTTTTTTTTCAACATACTGTTTATGCTCTGGGTGGATTATGCCAATCAGCAGGGACGGAAAAACACTGGCAATGACGGCATTTCTTGAAATCCCAATCCATGCTGTTTGCCAGGCGTGGGTGGGTTCGGAGGATACTGTACACTGCACAACACATCAATCACTTCTTTGATCCCTCAACTTAGAGGATACCACGGCAATGACTGCTCCTCATCTGTGAACCAATGTGTGTCAAATCCTTGCAACCCTGAGGGGGCTTTCCCGTGTAAAGCGGCTGGCAAATACTTATAGATGTGTGTGTCAACACGGGTACACTGGGCCACACTTGCGAAAACACTTGCGAAACCAGTGTGTTGACGGCTTGTGTCAACACGGTTCATTGTGTGTGGGTCTTTCAAGAGGGTCCGAGTGTGATTGTTTGCCAGGTAGGTTCACCATCCCGATTCAAGTTGAGCCAGTTCCCTCAAATGAATCATGTGCATAGTGGGCACTCCACTGGTTTGATGCTTTCACTTGCAGCTTCCTGCTCTGTGGGAGTCTAATCTGTTTGGCCTTCAGCAACAAAACATAACCGACTTAGGGAATGTGTACGCCAGGGCTCAGTTCATCAGTTTATGTGCTGACTTCAAAGCAAAATGCTTGCATTTCTCTTGACCCGCTTAGGATCCAGGATCCAGGATCCTAGTGAAGAACTGGCTTGTTTACAAAGCAACACACTGGTGTTCAATTGCATTCAAACTGTATATGACTGGCAGTTGTTGATGTTTTTGATTTATATTTACAGAAAAAAAAAAAATATCAAGAGCACAGACATGATTTAATGTGGCTGTAGCTTTCAGTTATTTGCTACCTTAGTTTTATTTCTACATAAAAGTAAATTGTGTTGTGTTGTCCTCATTGCGTGTGTGTGCTCTTAAATGCTCAAAATAAAACCAAAACACTCCATAGTGTTATCCCTGGTCAAAACCTTCTCCAAGGACCTCTAATTACTTTCGTCTTTAATTGCATATTGCAAGTCATTTAGCGTCACACTTGACTAAGCTTTTCTCAAAAGTGTTGCCCTTGGATACTTTATTCAAAACTGATAGTAGAGTGCATATAATTTAAAACCCTGTTTTATTTTGCTGAAGAGAACGAGAAAATCTATTTTTTAAGGAGTCAGAGTGTGATCTTCTCTGTAGATCTACGATCTATAACGGTAGAGATGTAAAGAGTGACGGCTCCTCTTTCTCTGCAGGTTTAACAGGCCAGTTTTGTGAGATAAACATTGATGATTGTGAAGAACGGCCCTGTGGAGTCCTGAGTGTTTGTGAGGACACCCTGAATGGCTACAATTGCTTCTGTGCACCCGGATTTATTGGTAAGCGAAGGCTATTTGAAGCTATTTGAACTTGATCCCTTTGAATTAAAGTGACATTTTACTCAGAAAAGCAGTGTGGTACATGTTGTGCACTTTCCATTAGGGCTGCAACTCGAGTTGTTTTCATAATAGTATATATCTCGATTAATGTATGATGTTTCTTAGAATATCCAGATTTGTCCTCCAACTCAAATGAATCCGTTTTATACGGAGCAAGACACATCTGATCACTTTGAATTATAACACTTAAATGATAAAGAATTTAGTTATTAACCGTTGCAGCCCTATACTTCCCATGCTTCCGCAGGACGTAACTGTGAGATCGAAGTGAACGAGTGTCTCAGCCAACCTTGCCAAAATGAAGGCTCCTGCATCGACGAGCTGAACTCGTTCCACTGCCAGTGTCCTCTCGGAGTCGCAGGTAATGTGTGCGTCTCTTACCATGGCCGTGTTTGTTTACACAACATTGCATCAGTTGCTGAATTGTGAATTGTTAAAGTTAACTCTGTAAGGTCAAGCCAAGCATGGTTTTGATCACCTTTTGTTTCCCTGCCAACCAACTGAGTTTAATCCTCAACAAAAATGTAACTACTGTATTTACAAGTTAACTGAAAGCAGATTAGCTTGGTGCACAGTTTTGATGCATCAGATGAGATTTAATGGGAGATGTGTGTAAATTGCATTTAACTACAGGGTCGAGCTAATTTCTCTCTCTGCACCGCGTATGTTTTATAGTAATTGCTCTTGTTCTGTTGCAGAGTTGGAGAGTTGTGCTCTTGACGGACTGAATGTGCGCGCTTTTAGGGACCAATACGTTTTCATTACACTCCGTTCAACCATGATGTCTATCGATAATGTTAAGCTTTTGGAACAGTTACAGAGGAACAACGGAAAGCCCACAGGGGAAATGTGTTTATGCAAAGAGCTCAAACTGTGTGAAAAGTTTCAATTGTTTATTGGAAAAGCCACAGTAGATTAAACACGAGTGATCATGTTCTAAGTCATTGATTGCACTAAATACCACAAAATCATGAACTTGACTGTCAATAACCGTTAATAAAGATCTGACGGCCATTTCTGAGGATTTTTATTTGAATTATTATTATGGTTGCCATTAGTTGTCCAAAAATAACCAGAGCAAGGTTCATCCCTGCAGTTGCTTTATTATCTTAACCAGGAAATGTAATGAATCGTCACAAATCATATAGCAATTCCCATGTAGTCCTGAACATCTTCTCTGCAAAGTTGCTTTAATTGCCCGAGCTTGAAACGTTAAAGTTAATGAAGAAACTTAGAAAAACAAAAATCATGAAATTCTCCAGTAGAGAATGTCTTTGTCGCAGCAAACTGTAGAAAGGTAATTTGAACCATTAGCTATAATCTGCTCTTGTAAAATACACTGACTAACTACCTGAGCAACTGATTGCTTACGTTGCAGAAGGTATTTATAATGCGGTACAGTATATCCTAATGGAGGTTATTTTAAGAGGACCCTACCTAATGTGTGCTAAACGTAGGGTCACATTCATGCTGCACAGGAATCAATTAGATCGTGAAACACACTCCATTCTCCATTGTGTTGTCGGAGCAGCACAAAAGTGATTACGTGATTACGCTGTGAACATGAAACGCAGCTCATTACGACATCTCTTAGAAAGCAGCCTCCTTTTAGCACTTGCAATAAAGACAAGCCTGTAAAATAGTCCAAAACCTATTAGAAAAACAGCAAGGAATTTTGTATTACACTCACTAATTTCAAATATGAAGTACACTGCTGTTGTTGAATATTTAAAACTAAATATCAGTACCCGTGTTGCAAAATGTGCATACGTGTAAAAACTGGTCAACTTACATTTTGTGCGAACGGTCTATGAAATACTACACACGAGAGATTCAAGGTGTCGCTGCTGGTGAATTTTAAAGGGAAATATTACAGTTTACTAACGTGTGGGGAGGTTGACGAAGCCACCGCCTATTTTAAATGTCATGTCTTTGCAGGCGACTACTGTGAAGTCAACCTAGATGAGTGTTTCTCCTCTCCCTGCCTGCACAATGCCACATGTGTTGACCTTCTTCATGGTTATGAATGTGCCTGTATGCCTGGCTTCACAGGTGAGTTTTAGTAAAGCATATCTTTGTATGTTATCACATCAAAACACTTTTTTCAGCGTTTGCAGTTGTAATTCAGCCTGTATGAGAAATCCAAGTTTGAATAAAAGATTTATATCTACAAGTTGTACTTCTGTGTAAATTGTGAGCATGGTACTCTTGTATCTATGCACACACACACTGTTAGACAAGTACTTTGTGTAAATGTCTGAGCAGAATACAGTATATATGGATATCTGTGCTTAGATACAAGGAAGATAACGGCCTGTTGCTGAAGTTTCAAGTCAGAAATTTGGGTCCTGTAAGACGCAGTAGATTTCCAATCGTTTTTGCTCCTCTGCGTCCCTGGTGGGTTTAATTATGTTTGAAAATAATGGTAAATATTTAATCTGCCATTATAACCCGGCTTGGTCACAGAGGAGCCGGTGCTGTTGCATTCATTTTGGTGGAGATGAATTGACCTGTACTGTACACGTCAGTAACAACGGGTACCATCTGAATTAAAGTCAAGTCTTCAGCAGCTCCTTAAAATAGTGCTGCAGTGTGATTTAATACTTCAAGTCATGCAGAATCATTTTTTCTCCCCCCACATGTGGTGCTGTGATGCCAGCTGTTTCGAGTTCAAAGATGAATAATGACCCTGGGTTCAAACGAAGATAATACATCTCCACCAGTGAAAGTTAGAGAGTAACAGCAGTTCGGCTGTTTCATAATACATTCTAATAATTCCTGCAGAGCACAATGACAAACAATAAAACTGTCTGCCTGACTGTGCTGGTTTCTCAGCAAAAGAGTTGGTTTATCAGACGTGCAAATGCCTTAGACAACAGTACCAGGTCTATTCTGTCTGACACTTAAGCCTCTGCATTGTAAGACTGTCTATTTATTCCTCTGTATTGTGTTCCGTCAAAGGTTTATGGTGTGAACTTGACATTGACGAGTGTGCTTCATCTCCCTGCAAGAACGGCGCCTCTTGCTTTGACCAGCCGGGTAATTACATCTGCCAGTGTGTGCTTCCATTTAAAGGTAATGAAGACTGAGGAACTAACTTAACTTTACATACTGTTGTTTTCAACTGTCTCGATAAAGTAAGTGCTGTAGGCTGTGGTGGGGACTTCCATCAAGCTACTGTATGTGTCACTGTCAGTAAAAAAGACAGGTGAAGCTACTGTATTATCACTGTTCCCAAAAAATCTACATCTAGTTTCATGATGACTTTTTAAATAAAAATTTATTTTAAAGACGGTGGTCTTTAAAATACAAAATGTAAATAGGAACGTTAAATCTGCAGTGAACCCACAATTGTCAAGTTTGTTTTTCAATATTTAACCACACAATAGTGAGAGAATATTTAGTGTGCTCTTGGTACCGCTCTAAATATACATTTGCATCCACAAATACAGAAAGATAAATGAAAAGTAAATGGCTGGATTTGTAATGTGCTGTGATGCTTGCATGGCTTGTTTAGACCCTGGTTTGATCAAATGTGACAACAAAACATAAGATAAAATTCTAGTAGTTAAAGGGCACAAAACAACCTGTATTTAATAAGTGTAAGTATATTTTTTTTGCAACAAATCTAGACCATTCTGACACGTCTAAAAATCGGCATAGAAACAGCCATGACCATGTGTGTACAAGAGTCTTAATCTGCTCAAATTAACTTTAAATCTATACGAATTTCTGCTGCTGCTGTGGCAATGCTTCATCCAATATATCCAGTTTGTAGTGGATAAAATAAAGGGCTTGGTAGCTTAAACATTGCTTTATTTAATTTTCAAGAGAGTTTCAAAACACCAAAATCTTCAAATTGCCTTAGAGTGCTTTGCTGATTCTCAGTGAGAGAGAGAGAAGCTTTGATATCACTCCTTCTTACAGCATGACCTGTATTTTCTGTCCGTCTGTAGTGTTCCTTCCCCAAGTAGCTATTGGGTACGACACACAGTAAGTTGACTAAGAAATGGTCAGGGGAAGATTGGACTGGAAGTGATTTCAATATGTTTTGAAATTGCATTTTGAACTGAATGGAAATGCAACAAACCAGCCCTTTACTGTGTATATATACAGTTATGACAGAAAAATGATGTATTTCCTGCTATGTGACATACATCCGCTGTCTGGTGACATGCTTTGTAATCAGTTTCAGTCATGCATGTTCCTTTTATTTTCACACCTTTTTATGCATAATAACATCTTGAGAGGAGGGATTTTCTTGAACAGATGATTTCCCTTTTTGCATGACTTGAGTTCACTTATTTCTGTCACTGGCACTATGTTTAGTTTGTACAGTTTTTTGTTTGTAGTTTCCTGGAAAAAAGTGACTTAGACATCTTAACAGTGGAAATAATGTTTTAAATTGTCACTAACCATACTTAATAATAAAACCACTTGATAAAAAGACACAATAAAATGTCATTATGTTGGGACTGTATACCTTCCTCAGAGATTGAATGGTCCAAAGTGGAATTATTACCTTTTCAGTGCAAAAAAATCTCAAACTGTTCCCTATACCATCATGTAAGCCTGTCTGTTGGAAAATAAATTGAAAAATTAAAGATTATTTCTAGAAATGTAAAATGTATGTTCCTCTGCCGCACACCAGGACATAATTGTGAGTTCTTACCCTGTGAGGCCAGTAATCCCTGCGAGAATGGTGCAGTGTGTGTGGAGGAGCTGGATCAGGACCGCTTCCCTTTAGGTTTCCGCTGCCGCTGTCATCGGGGCTTCGCCGGCCCCCGCTGTGAAGTCAATGTGGATGAGTGCAGCTCTAGCCCCTGTTTTCACGGCTTCTGCTACGATGGTATGAAACTGCCTATCTTGCCACCATATTTAATGACAGACTCTCAAAAAGGCATCAAAGCTCTACACACACACACACACAAAGATACACACATTTTTGCACAGCTATATGTTAGTGAGGACACTCGTAGAGATAATGCATCCCTGCAATGCAGGTCTGAAGCCTTAAAAAGCCATTTCAACATGTGACAGAATGTGGGGACTGGCCAAAATACCCTCACTTTCCCAACATTTCAGTTAAAAAGATACAGTTACACACACACACCTGCAGGTTTGCTGGTCTTTTTAGGACATAGCATAGACTGCCATGTATTTCAACAGTGCAAAACAAAGTGTGAACCCCTTCATTAAAGGAATACTTCCCCAATTTGCATTTAGCTTTGTATTACTAGAATAGTTGTAGTATTTTTTTTTTAAATGGTAGATATGGAAGATATTTCTCGACTCAGGGGAAACTGAGGTTGGGAAGCACAGAACTATCCCATTCTAGTAATACAAAGCTAAATGCACATCGGTGAATTAATCCTTTAACACTTCAAAACCTAGACTTAACTAAGTCTTAACTGAACTGAACCAACGCCTGCCAAAATGTCCTCACTTTCCCCAAATACGTTAACATGTTTTTTTGGTCCTCACAAAGGTATACATACAAGTACGTACACACATGCAGTGTGTTTGTCAGATTTCGTTTTGCTCACTTACAGCCTGACAGGCAGTTTGTAATTAGGTCACCAGTGCAGCTAATAGGGTTGTTATGAGAGTGGATTTATTTAATCTGATGTGAGGATCTAAGACGTTACCTGCTGGTCAAGGCTTGATTAGTCTCCAAACACAACCGTGAAAGGAATTCAATTAAACATCAATGTTGGGACTTGGATCATTTACAATAAATGCCAATATTCATACAGTTAAGGCTCAAGACAGATTTGTTTCCTTTTTCTTTCATTTCATATGATTATCCAGTTTGATCCTGACAGAATTCAAGTGACAAACATGTCACGGATGTTGAGGATTCTTCATCATATCATTTAACTTCATTATTTTAAATTAAAAGAGCAATTACATACTTTTTGTATGCAATTACTCTGCACCAGAGTAATTTCTCAGAAGCGAAATATTTGTTACCAGTCGCCCTCCAGCTCTCGTGGCATTTCTGTAATCTTGCTCAACTGCTTTATGCCAGAACAAAAGGGTGATAGCAGTGGATCACTGTCTGAGAGCATCCTATCCTTCATTGTAGACCTCTGCCAACTGTCTTCACTAATCTCGAGTGCAGCCAGTTTGCCTTAGGTTAGAGAGGCAGGCCTCTAGGACCTATTGGCCAGTGCACAGTGGCAGCAAGCCAGCCACCAGGGAGAGCACGGCATAGCCACAGTGGCTGAGATGAGTAATGCTGCTGCCACCCAGGACCTAAAGCATTTAATGAGAGTAATAGCAGCTACACGCACCAAGACAGAGTGACAGCATAGATTACGTGGTAAATCTTTGGGATAATGAAGAATCCTGGGACCCTGACTGGGAGAGTAATAAATTCACTCCTGTAAGAAGTGCAATTACCTCTGTCACTGGCTGCTTGTACACCAGTGTTGTCTTAGAGAAACAGAATGATGCATCCCTCTTTAATGTTATTAATAATTAAAGAGAGGAAGGAATACATTATTAGATGTGGGACATGCAAACTTCTGATGGAAGAAATGGCCACATTTGTAACATCTGAATAAAGAATGGCCTTAAATGGACTCTCCTCTGCTGTGTTGCGTTTTTTTCCTCTCTTTCATTATTATCTAACTCGCATAGATTTAGAAGGAGCGGGTTTGACTGATATAGCAGAGGACGTTTATTATAATAGTGTTATCCATTAAAAACCTGAATCACAGTGGGTGATTATCCTTTATGCACATAATCAGCATTTACCTGTGTAGAGATGTGGGGCCTACTGAGATTTGAGTGAATTAATTCATGATGCAAGCTGCTGTAACTGTCCTACTGATCTTCTTTCAGTTGTAGATGGCTTTTACTGCCTTTGCAGTCCTGGGTATGCTGGGCAGAGATGTGAGCAAGACATAGACGACTGTGTGAACAGTTTGTGCAGCACCAACTCTGTCTGCAAGGACCTCCATCTGGTAAGTAGACCCATTTTTTGTTTGGTAATATAACAAAGTGATTTTATTGGCTTTTGATAGGCCTCAGAATAATCCAGTGCCCTGTAAACTACCAGTTAGTTACTCATTGAAGAAGTCTACAGTTTTTCATAAAATATTGACAGCCCTGAATCACATTAGGTACTGCCTATTACCTTTGATGGCAGCCATGCAGTTAAATTTTAAAAGCAGCCCCATTGCAGTAAAATATAAACAACTGTGCAATAACACGAATAGTGGTGTATCATTAAAAAGAATAAAATATGCTTATGCGGCTCTGGGGTCTACTACAGGACAATAATGAACAGGTGTGTGTTTGGTAGACAAATCTGGCACACTTTATTGGTCTTATTGGGAAATTCTGCCAGCATAAGGAGACGCGGCTCGCCTTGAAGTTCCAGGTGTCTATGTGGAATAAGATGTCTAATAAATGTACATCATTATTGTGTCTCTTGTTTTGACCAATTACTTCAAATATGGTAATCATGCCAAGTTTTAAATGTGCAGCAAATTACACAAAAAGGAAAAAAGTATACCATAATTACGAAATGTATCGTCAGAAATCTAATCCACCTAATCCAGTCCTCGTCTTAAATGTCCACTCACTTTCCTACTTACCCCTGATACGTACTCTATATTAGATTGCAATTTTAATTTTTTTTGTAATTTTTTTACTATATTGTATTGTATTTTATATTATTCTATTCTCATTTCTTTAACTGAGCTGTTATGAATGTGTGTTTCCCCCCTGGGGGAGGAATAAAGTCATTCAATCTTCAGTTATTGGGATGGACATGCAGAAAACACAGCTATTACTAGTGTCAGTGTCATTTACAGTATGTTTGTAGATTTGGGTGTGGGCAGTTTGACTTCACACACACACACACACACACACACTCACCACCCATTTCCAGAGCAATATTGTACACTTTTGTTCGCAAGCTGTGTGTGCCACTTTTTTGAAACGCATGTGTGGGCACAGACAGGAGAATATGTATGCCGATATGAGTGGTTTGAAAATGGCCACTTTGTCATCATCCTACAAAAATGCATCCCATTTACAGCATAGGTTCTTACTTACAGCTTACATAGTCATGGCTTCATTTATGAATTTATTTAGAACAAACAGGGCAGCGATGCTTTCCCTTTGGGCCGCAAGGTCACTCGATTCTCTCCAACGATTTTTCAAAGTGACTTGTTCTCAGTGTTTTGTGTGTGGTGGTCTTTCAGCGCCGATGTCGACTTGTACAGATGCACACACTCGAGCTTAAAAGGACATTTTTAGATGCACTTCCTTTTTTCTTTTTTTTTTTCTAGACGTGGCTTTACTTCTGAAGTTATTCAAGTGTTGTTCAAGCCAATAACATTGATCTGTTGCAGCTGCAAAAAGACCTAGGGAGCTGCATTCTGCTCACAAACTGTGCAATGAGTACCAGGGGTGTTTTTTCCAACAGCTGCTTATTTGCTAACAGATTGCAGTAGTGGAACAGATGTGTCATAGATAAAGTCTTTGAGGTTTTTTTCTTTTCTTTTCTTTTTTTTTCTTTTGACAAAGACAAATAACATATAGTATGTAGCTCGCACCTAATGCTCAGGTGTAAAATGAGACCATTGAAAATATGTGCACTCTACTGTATTAGTTAAAATGATGAGTTCTATTTAGCAAAAAACAAATTGGGCTCTGCCTTCCACTTGATACAAAGTGACACACACACACACAGCGCGATTGAAGTTGCTAGTTTCCAGCCGCACAGTCAACGAACCATGAATTCTACTTCAATGTGGCAACATTCTCCCATGCTTAAATACCTGATTAAAACATTTCAGTGTATTTTTCCAGGATAAAATCCAAAACTCTTAATCCAAAGACAAAAGGACATAAGAAAGGAATTGGTCACGATAGGAGGGTAATAATGAATTTCAACCCAATTTATTTTATTTTTTTTGTTGCTGTACTGTTTCACCACGAACCTCAGCTCATTATTCAAATAGGGACAGTTTTTGGAAACCTCTTCACATGCGCTTGTTTACAGTGCAGCTATTCCTCTCCTCTGAACACTGTGTCCCATCGAGCTTTACCTTATTTTGGAGAATTGCAGTCCCTGAAGGTGACTTAGCAGCAAAAATGAGATTATGTTCTATTGCCAGGGGTAAGGAATAGGAGTCTCCTGGAGGTATCTAATTTATCATGAGATGACGGCATCCCCCCCCCACACCACCACCACCATTAGGCCCATGGTGTACAAATTATATCAGACAAAGTTTAACGGCTCCCCTCCAGTGTATGAAATACAGATTAGCATGTAGTCAAACAGCAGTACCTCGGACCTTTTAGACAGGATGCAGCCAATGAGGAATCCTGACCACATGATGACCTTCATCTTATATCCGAATAATTTATATCAAACCAGTGCCATGAAAATGTATTCTAGAGAAGTTATACCAATAATTATCACACTAAATACGGATTGATTTCGCTCCCGCGTGAAATTTGTAGGAACCAGTTAATTGTGGGTTTAATTGACTTTTATGGGCAGAAAACGACAAACTGTGTAACATTTCACTCGTGGGAGATGGGGGCCATATACAGTGTAAAACTGTTTTTTGGAAGCAAAATATACTAAGATGCGGTGGTAACATTGCATGATTGAAATAAAGCCTTGTATGGTGCAATATAACTCAAAGGGCATAGTAAAAACAGGCTTGCACATTATCCAGCGGGCGAGGTGGTAGGAGGAATACATCTGCATAGCAGTGATTGGAAAATTTTCAGACAAACACAGCTCTACCACAGCAAAGACAAGTTTGGTGTGGGAGGTTTTATGCTGCTATTTTCTATGGAAAATTGATGAATTCAATAAATGCATGTATATTCAGCAACGCTGTGACTATTTTCTTACATGCAATCGGTATAAATAAGTAAGCAAATGGCACAGCAGTTTGCTATTCAAAAGTAAAATTAGGAATATGTACTGTTCAGTATACAGTATATACATGCACAATAGTACATTTCTGCTCTTAGTATCTTGTATTACTATACCAAGACAAGATATTTCAGTGTTGATCTAATAGTGCTTCCCTTTCTGGTTTGGATTGCAGAGCTATGAGTGTGTGTGCCACTCGGGCTGGGAGGGAGAGTTCTGCCAACAAGAAATTGATGAATGTTTATCACAGCCCTGCAAAAACAACGCCACCTGCACAGACCTTCTCAACAGCTACAAGTAGGTGTGCAAGCTGGCTCGAGGAAGCTATCCTCATGAGGTGCATCAGTCACTTAATAAATGCAGGGAAAAGAAGCTGTTGAGAGATAGCAATATGTCCTTCCACTGGCACCGAAGATAATGAATTGCAGATGGCAGGTAAAACAAATGAGTCAATCAATGGCTCACAGCATGAAAAGGTTTCAGGGGATCTTTGACTCATTGGAGGAAAAAGCTGGTGTATCGGCTTCAGCTGGTGCCCCCTCTCACTGGGAGGCGTAAAACTGCTTGAGGTTGGAAAAGTTGGGGGATGGAAGGGAATGTGAGGTGGAATGCTTGATTGAGCTCAGGTACTCACTGCCACCGAGTGGAATAGCCACCTGCTTTAAGAGCAGATCCTAAAAAATCACACACACACACACTTGAATTCTCTCTCTGTTTCCTTGTCCCCATCTCTCTCTCTCTCTCTCTCTCTCTGCATACATATATTTTCATTTAATCCCCACTCACTGCTCTCACCTCCCCTGTCCTACATTTAGCTGTCTAGAATTAAAAGCCGTCCCTGACCAGTAGTGCAATTAACCTGTAAATTTCCCCACACTGTCTCAGACAGGGATTCTGGAGTGCACTGCCTGCACGTTCATTGTAACATGGTGTGTGATTGTATGTAGGGAATGTGTCATTTGGAACATTTTTGCATCAGGAAAAAAACAAATCTGCCAAAAGCCAAAAAGAGCCTTCATAATAGTGCCATTGTCAGACAGAATGTGTCACCTCAAACCCTAAGAAAAATACTGAATAAGTTGTAACTTTTTATTTATTTAGGATTCATTTTAAAATGTGCCAAAAGGTTTTTTTTTTAAAAAAAAAACACTTTCCTTCTCTGCTGTATCCAAGGTGTTTGTGCTCACGAGGCTGGACAGGTGTGGACTGTACAGAGGATGTGAATGAGTGTGATTCTGCTCCTTGTCTAAATGGAGCTCAATGTCAAGAGTCAGACATGCCTGGGGGGTTTTCCTGCACCTGTCCCCCCTTCTTCAGTGGCCCCTTGTGCAGCCAGCCTTATGACCCCTGTGACCTCCTTCACAATCCGTGCCTGCACAACTCCACCTGCCTGACACGCTTCAATGGAACAGCCTCCTGCAGATGTCCAGCTGGTGAGTGAACACACCGCCACGGCTTCACTCTCATAGTCCTTTCTCACCCACTTCCAAGTGTCACTACAGCATTTTGTTCAATGGATTACTGTACATAGATAGTACTTTGAAAATTACACAAGGCACAATTGAAAAATCACAAGTTAAACACATGCATCATAGATCAAACGTTGTAGCAAGAAGATGAAAAATGTTGCCATCGCAGTTAATCGTACATCATTTGTATCTGCTCTCTGAAATGTATGATGCTTCCCAAAAAGTTACTCTATCAACAGAGATGAATGGTGTTTTCCTTGGGCATAAATCTTGCTGAACTGTAGTCTGATTTTTAAAGGTTTTCCTACGGGGAAGATTTAAATGGATTGATACAGCCAACAAAGTTATGTTTACTTTGTGTTGCTGGATGTTTAAATAGCCGTAATATGGCGATTGGCTAAATAAATAGGTTATATCAGGGGAAATGCATAATGTTGTGTCTGGAAATTGAGTTTTGTAGTAATAACAATCATGTTTGGGGGTTGATTTAAAAATATTAATATCAGCTCTTTTATCTTTCATAATTTCTTGATTCCCATGATTAAACCAAGCCTCAACACGCACACAAAAAACATTTTATTCAGGTTATTATATAAGTTTTGGGATTTGTAAATTTGAGACCTGAAACACAGTAATATAAAATCCATAAATCCATAAATCCACAGTACATGGCTAGTGTGCAACAAACACAGAATCATTGGCTTTAATACAACCATTTTATAGACTTCACCACTCAGGAAATTGTGTAGGTCCTGCTTTATTTCCAGACCTAATTAAATTATAATTTGTCAGCCTGCGTCTGCCAGATTTACTGCTATTACTTGGTAATAGCAGTAAAACCAAGTCTCATCCCACTCACTCAAGATGGACAAAACACAGTAAACATTATCAATGGTAATTTGATGTCAAATTAACACCAACTACCCATTTTTCATTTAAATGAAATTGTGCAAATTAGCTATTTTGTCAGGTGTGCAGTAGCCATGCATGGTACGGAAGAAATGTACTATATTAAGAAGATCAATTAAAAATAATATCACATGAAATGGTACATGACTCAGTTGAAGACCTTTGTTATGTAATTGCCTTAAAATAAGAGTCTAGCAGCAACATGCACAAATGGTTATTAACAGATCAAGCCCTCTGCACCATACGTGCCTCAGACTGGAAATGTGTATTAGTGATTTTCTGCTCTCTTTTTTTTTTATAATACATTGTATTTATTACTTTTTTTATTGAGGTACAGTTAAAGCATGATATTTACGTGCCATTTTCACATGATGACGTTGGATTATTTGAACAATAAAGACATGGGTTGAGGTAGATTCTCATTCATGTCAATGCTGTCCATGAAGAGTTATATCAAGTCTTATTTATTGGAGATTCCGCTGAGGGTCTACCCAGGAAGAGATCTTCCTTTATCCAGATCAGGTTAATGCAAAGTCAGAGAGCTGTGCAGCTTCAGTTTATGCCTCCCAATGTCTGAGCTAGACCAAAATTAACCGAACAGACCAACTAGTTTGTTGTTGCCAGGTTACGATAACGGTTACCTTTTGGACCAGTGAGGGTGGCGAGTCGGAGCTCGACATCTCTGTTACCTTTCACTGTGAAACTGATATAAAAGCTGTGTGATATAATGTTGATGAAAGGTTGGACTGGAGTGGTTTCTGTGGTCTGCAGTTTCACAGGCTATCTGTACTCGCACAAAAAGGAACATGTTGTGTCACTGAGTCTCTCAGCTACAATTTTAATTTACTACTTGAAGTCATCTTGAATATGAATCTATGTTTCTGATCTTCTGTTTAGATTCTAGCAGCGTGCAACGGTATATTGTTGTTTACTGGAGAGGGAATGGAATCTAATGTTAAGATACCCAGGAGACAATGGACATACCTTTTAAAGTGGATGGTTGCTGTCATATTTTACAGCCTTTTTACGGTCCTGTGATGATATCCAGTTCTTATAAAGATAAGGGGCTCGACACCGGGTTTAACGATCACTTTTCTTAAAAGTTTCTGTAAAGACTGTAAAGTGAAGGCTTCCTCAGACACTTCAAAAGACTCTATCATTGTCACAAAAAAGGGTGATGTGGCAACTTTAGTGTTCAACAATTCAATGGGAACTAAAAGGCAGTCATTTGTGGGTGCCTACTGGGAGAAGCATTAAAGTGGTTTGTAAAACACAGACACAATGGAAATGAGTTTTGTCTACAAAGGTACTCTGTGAGAACCTGGAGGCCAGAATAACTAGACGAGAGTCAGCTGAAAGAATCTTTTTTTGAAAGAAATATGAGGGAAGCAGTTATCCCTCTTGGTTGTAGATGGCTCCTGAAGGATATTTCTGTTCTTCCTAGCCGTGACTCTCCACTGCGGTTCTGGCCAGGAGGCCTAGTCATCTTGTCTGACCAGCACAGATGCTCCACTTTCTTCTTAATGAGGAGCCTCAGCAGGGAGTGCCAAAACTGATAGAAGAGCAACCTGAAAATGGAGGAGTTGGGGTCAAGGATGAGGCAAGGGTTACTGGCTGACAAAAACAACAAATGAACACAAGCACGCGAAGCATAACTAGACACAGAATATGGCATTTACTGATTATGTACACAATCTAAAGACTTGAGTGCCCTTGTTGAACACAAGAGTAAATAATTAGTTCCACTTTTGCAGTTTTTCAACTAAACTACGACTAAATATGGAAACACAAAGGGCATAACGCAAAGTCGTGACATGTTTAATTGCCCGTGCACTCATGTGGCTTCATACTAATTATTTCACAAATAGCCAGTGTAAATTTCCATAAGTCGGAGTAGTTTAAAAGACTTACACTGTGACATAGCAGCACAATGCCCAAGTGGTTGAGAGAAAAGCAAGACATGAAACCCAAGACCGACAAATATAATTAACTGTATTAAGTTAAAGTTGCTGTTTACAAAATGTGATGCAATCTTAAAATCAGTAGGTTAAAGCTCGCTATTTTGGATTGCTCACACAACAAATCTAAAATAAGCTTAATATGTGATTTAGTTGAATGTCTAATTCAGCTGAATGATTGCCGACCTGGAAATAGCAAACCTGGAAAGCTACGTACTGAGGCTATCGCTGCAGACACAGCGCACTACAATCATAGAATTGTCATAGGGATCATAAGAAAATCATAGGGATGTATATTCTGTAGTTGCAAAAACCAAACCGCCCCAACAGTGATTACAAGATTGTTAAAAGTGAGTTATTTGACATGGAAGATAACCGTTGTGCCTCTACTGCAAGTTGGGAAATATGATTCCTGCAGTATCATGAATTAATTCAATAACACTGTGTGGTCCCATTTCATGCAAAAATCATTTGGTCTCCATGGCTCAGTATATCCCCAGAGGTGCTCGTGCCAGATGGAGAACAAACCCCTTTATTTGCATGGCATGCTACACTAGCCTTCACCTTCCACAAGATTGAGATTGTGTCTCACAAAACAGTTGGTTAATGAGCATCTGTGAAGCTGTGCCAACAACACAAGTGACACATACCTAATATGATATTGAAAAAGATGTGTTGAGGATCTGTGCGGCCACAGACGTGTTGGAAAAGCAGATCGTCCCTTCAGTGATTATTCTGTTTTATAGAGGAGGTAGGAAATATGAGTTCTTAAAGACGTTTCTCAATTTGTAAACCAGATGCCACAGCAGATGTGTGGGAATTTCACTGACCTTTTTGTTTCCGTCACTGTATTAAACTGCAAATGTAAGGCCTGGATTCTCACAGTCAAATGAGCTCATTGTTGCGTAGTTTGCTTCTTAAAATGAAGGAGAATTAACGTATAATCTTACATACATTTACATGCATTTACTGTAAAACACATTCACTGCTATCCTTCATACCCGTATTATGTTATTACGGTGCACTGTTGATTAACAATGAGAATTTCATTTAGAAGTAAAGCACACAAAGATTGAATATCTTTTTTAAACAATTATCCTGGCTGGGATACTTTAGTAGAGTGTTGGCGTTTTGCATTAGGGCAGCAACTCATGGTTATCGTCATAAAAGATTAATCTGTTGATTACTTTTTCGATTCACTAATTAGTTGGTTGGTCCATAAAATGCCAGAAAATATTGATGAATGTTAATCAGTGTTTCCCAAATCTTGGCATGTTCTCAAATTACATTACATTACATTACATTACATGTCATTTAGCAGACGCTTTTTTAAATATATTCAAATGTCTTATTTTGTCCACAAACCAAAATAGTTTAATGATTTTTTTTATGATATTTATTTTTCTTCCATATGGAGCACTTCTATCCACAGTCATGTGTGTCCGGGAAACGATCCCACCAACACAGTTTCCATAAAGAACATATATTTAGATTTATTATGGAGCCGTACTGTAACTTATACCTAATATAGTGTGACAGTAAGCCCCTTTAATCACCTTTTCCCCCAAAAGTCCAGTAACTGCGATCAAAGTAATCTCTCTCTCTCTCTCACAGAATAATGGCCCATGAAAGTGAGGTGGTCAATGAGCACACGGTAAAAATGTCAACTTATATGCTTTTGCATAAATAACAATTAGACGGTTTATTTTTAGGCTTCATAAATGTAAACTGTCACCATTTAAAGAATGGAGTTTAAATGATTTTATAGGACATTGTCTTTTACCTATAGTAAAGTGAGTGCTAATAACATGAATCTGCCATTCATAGCAAATAATTAGTTACAGAAAGAAAACACAGGTATTATTCTATGTTAACTGATTATTGCTTAACTTTAATTTCATTTTATCTAATTAATAAGTGTCCAATTGATCATTTCCCCATCTCGGCAGGTTAGGTTATTTAGAAACAGTGTTTAATTATATAAACATTTAATTATTCGGAAAATAATCTGAAACCTCTGCTTCATCTCTGCCTTAAGTTGCAGTTTACTACCAGACTCATTTCCAGAATGTCCTGAAGATATTAGTTTCATATGTTTTTTGCATTCTGCATTTGCATTTTATTCTTGACTTATGGCCAGAAACGGCATCTTGGCCTTTGGGCGCCGACATCCAAATTCAAATCATTTTCTCACTGAGTCAAAGTGGACGTTTTGCCATATGTAATGAAAGTCCTTCCACTGACACTCACTCACACTCTCAAACATTTCATGAATTTGACCAATAACCTTTTACCACCAAAATCCAATACGTTTCTTTGATAAATGTTTGTGCCAAATCAAAAAAAAAAGTGTTCTTGAGATTTGTAATTTGGGAATATCTGCACCCTTCCCCCGTAGGGCATGTGGAGTACAGGGGTTATTCACTTGGACCATGTTCCTGGACTTGCTATGATTGACGAGCAGTACAGCTAAAGTTGTAAAAGAGGGAGAAAACTATTATACACTCAACAGAAAAAAAATCATACACTCAATTTACAGCAAACACATTTCAGACACTTTTCAGACTCAGAACTAACGGCATCATGCTGAAAGACAAAAGCTGTGTTTCCATCATGGCACAGTTTGGTTTGGAACAGTACAGCCCTCACTCAGGCTGCACAGCAGACAACAATGTACCAGCTTGTTTCTTTTTTTTCTGCTCAGTTTGTGGCTGCTTGTCTCAACAATATGTTAAGCTTCGTATGAGAATAGACTACGAGTGTTGAAGAAACACCGGTCATAAGGGAGTGATGCTTTTCTGTTGCCCAGTCAGCTAACTCGTCGTGGGTCTATCTCCATCCGTACAGTTCCATTACTCTGGTACCCCAAGGGAAGGGTATAGAAAAATTAAATGGTTGTTGCCGGTTATTTTGGTTCTATTCCTAATGGAAACGCAAAAAAATATGTGTACCATACTGCACTGAACCGTTCCACTTGGTAGAAACCTGCCAAAACTGGGATTTCGTGGACGGAGCACATGTTTATGCGACAGAGTATTGGCCTATTTAAACAAGAAGTTCAATCATTTGGAATCCACAGCATCCCATCCTCGTCAATGTTGCTGTCTCCCAGGGTTGTGTCCCGAATCATCTTTATATTGTACTAACTGCTGACCTACCACTGCTTAGCCAAGCATGTGTAAGAAAGGGTGATGATCATGCACCACCACCACTCCCCTCCACATACAGACATCATCTGTCTCCTACTTTTAATACATATGGGTGCGTGTCTCTGATGCCCTCACCTGGATCCTCTACACACACATTCATACTTCACACTTCAGTCCCAATTTCCTTCTACATGTGTGCTGGATTTGGTCCTCGCTTTCTTAAGGCACTGTGTTTTCGAGCTCTGCTCTGCTGCAGATAGACATGTGCTACAGTATATATAGTGAAGACGGCACAGAGAACCAGTAGGTGCAGGAAAAAAAAAAAAAGGTTTTGCATTAGGACTCTTTCAATGCCTTTCCATAAATATTTGCCGACTTCCTTTAGGCTGGAGGCTGTGCGGCATAAAGGCCAGACCCACAAGGCTGTGGAGAACTACTTTTCTGATGCTGTCAGACTTACAAATTCTGCATCTCACTGAATAGCTGCTGCTAATATTACCATTCCTCCTTATCGGGCCGTTGCTGCCATTTGAAATTCTGCAATGTCACGTCGTTGGCATTGTTAAAAATGTTGGCTCCATTGTTTTGTTTTCATCTCGTATGGTCACACGTGCATACTTTATAATATTCATTCATTTGTTTTATGTTTAAAGTTTCTAAAAGCATTTCTCTTGATTTAGTTAACTTCAACCATGACCCCATTTCATTCCCTTTTATGTATAACATTTTCTGAAATGACAATAAAATATTCCGATTTTTGTTCAAAAAATTCCCGGGTTGTGAATACAAAGTGGCATTTAGTCTAACTTGGAGTAAAGCGATGGTAAGAGAAGCACTTGTGAGAGATTGTTTCACAGAATATATTACAAATTCATAGCGTATACATACAGTACATACTGGCCCTTATTTGCATGGAGCATGTGCATTTAGGACAGTATATGTATAGACTCTGAAATCCTTCAATCCCAGGTGTGAATCCACATCTACATATTGCTATAATAAAAGTAAGATCGTAAGCTTTCCTCTGCAGAGAAAATTGCTCTGCTCATGTGCGACGTGAAAGTGTGCAAGCCTACCTGTGTTACAGGACGAGTATGTGTGCATGCGCTCACCTTTTGTACCTGCATGCGAAAATGGCACGGATCGCTGTAGGAAATGAGAGTCACTTTTCACTGTCTCAAGCTAACAATGTTCTAATGACGCTCCTGATCACAGGTCACTTCGAAGAGTGCAAGTGCATTTGCTTTGTAAACAATGCTGATGCTAGCGAAGTCGGTGTAAGATATGTATGGCCCCAATTACCTTGAATAATGCTTTGAAAGTGAGCCACGGGGAGGCAACAAATGTTAAAATGTAGCAGGTGTTCAGTCTCTGTATGAGGGCATGCCCCTTACGTGTGCTGTTGTTTGGGGCAAAATGTGTCTTTTCATCTAGTTCAGCTTTGAGACCGCTGTTTCAGCCACAACAGATCAGTGGGTTCAAAGAATTTCCCTTTAAAACAATTCTCTGTCATTACCAGCTTCTAACAAATTGGTGTTTAACCTGTGAATACTTGACAGCAGGACAAAATAACTATGAAAATATACGGATACTGCGCGGTTACATTGCTGCCATCAAGTGTAATACCTGTGTAATGTCTGCTGCTGGCAAAGTTGCCAGGTTGTGGATCCCATGCAATAGCTAACAATAAACGGCTAAAGGCCTGTGTGTGGGATAAGAGGCAAATCTTGCAGTGAAAAACAGTCCCCAATGCACTCGATCTCATGGAGCCCACTATACTGTAAGTGCAGAGTAACAACCAAAGACAATCTAGATGAGTGCATCTGCATCTGTATTAAGTCAGAGTAGATTATGACTGGTGGGCAGTACGGCTGGGAGGCTTTAAGTAGTGTAGTCAATTGCTCAGAATGTACAGTAACTATATATATATACATATATATGTATATATATATTTTATATATATATTTTTATATATATATATTTTTTATATATATATATATATATATATATATATATGTACTGTGTCCCATACAAAAAAATCCCTTAAAGCATAAGCCAGTGTTAATCAGTTAGGGTCAAAGGTTAATATCTCAATCTTTCATCAACAAAGGGTGCATTACTTGTCTTGTCTTGTTATTTGATGGCTACAACACAAACGTGTCAAGAGCAGGTGAAACTTGATTGACATTTTTACTGATCTGCAAACAAACAGGAATGATTCCACTTCGTGCTCTCCTTTTACACTCCACTGTCATCTTGTTTGATGTTATTGTGTCAGAAACAATATTAAATGGTTCAAAGTGGAGCACACAGGAGCGTTGTCACGGTGATGATGTGCAGATGTTATAACCGAGACACACAATTGCTTTTCCATCTGATCGTTCAGCAAATACACATTTATAGATAATAAATGTGTACTTGGTAAACAATGCATTCATTTGTCATTTGGCTTACGGTAATATTGGAACGCGGAGTATCGTGCCATAATCATGCCATATCTTCAATAAAGCTGTTAAGAAACTATGGAACAGATGGGCGAAGGCATTTGCAAATGAGCTACCAATAGTTTAAGACGACGATAACTGAAAAAAAGGGGAAACAACTGCATTATCTAAGCCAGTGGTTAAGTACCCGCGCTCACAATTGTTAGGAAAAGGTTAGTCGCTTCATTTCAACGTAACGTATAAAAATAGCCTTTGTGCTGTAACAGCTGTACAGGAAACAGAATTTAAGAATCTCTGTGTTTAATCATTTGTGCCACCATTAGCATTGCTGAAGAGGTGGTCCAGGTGTGTAACAGTGGGGTAAATTGGCTTCACAGGCTGGTGTTTACATGCTGAAATCTTTCTATTTTTAAACGACTTACTCAAGTAACCCAGTTTGTGGTCAACGCATGCAAATGACTAATATGCAGTTGTTTTTAATTGCTCAAATCTAAATATTGAGCAGGAATTGAGTTGTGTCTGCCTCTGGAGTCCACTGTTTTTGTGAAGGCTATATTACGTAGTTGAACAACCTTGCTCAAATCACTATCTCTATTTGTGTCTTGTTGCCGCATTTCAAAGAGACAACACATAAATTATGTAGGCTTTTCAAAACAAACAAGATACAGCGGCAGTCCCATCAGATTATCTGTGGCGATGGCACGTCAATGTGACCACACTTTTGTTTTACATTTAGCTTTTTTTTTTTGTGGCAAAGGAAGCTGCCACTGTTCTGGCTCATCAAGATGAGAAACACATACAGTACTTTAGTGTTGGTTAATAATTTCCCTTGTATTACAAGGAAGTTCTTGCTCCTTTAAACTGAGTGAATACTGTTGTTGACAGGCCACATGGTGATTGCTAAACGAGGCTGTGATTGATATGAAATCTCTTTGGTTGTGTTTTTGTTGTTCCAGTTGACACATGTATTGAAATAACACGTTTACACGTGATATTTTATAATTGTGACTATTTTTTATTAAAAATGTGAGGTGCCAGATTTTGTGTCTGATGTGTGTTTAGCACAAAATGAAAGCTAATCTGTAATCAAATAAAGAAATGCTATAAAATGTCAAGGTTAGGGTTAGGTTTCTCTCTCAGGAACATGGTCATTCTCTCTAATGGCAAGCTTACATTACTGTAGTCAATTATGCACAACCATATGCTATCTACAGTGCTCGTAGCATTAATGTAATACCTATAAATCCTCAAGGGCAGTGATTTCCTACAGAAATCAACCTGAATGTTAGAGAATAATGCCTAATTTAGTCATGTAGTCAGTAGTTTAGTTAAAACGGTCAAAACAAGGTATTAAATCCATACATAACCCAGAGGTTGCATTTGTTCACATTACAATGTGTGGCTAAATAGACGCTCAATAAGCCTCAACCTGACACACATCAACTGGCAGAAAACTTCAAATAAAGCATTGAATTCATTATGAATTAGCCCTTTCTGAGCAATATTGTTAACATCGGACTGACAGCAACTTTGAAAGAAGACTGTCGTCGGAAATGTAGCCGATCAAACCAAACGCACACAGTTCAAATGAAGACATTCCCTTATGTTTCAGTTAAAGCGTCCATCAAAGTTGGTCCACAATTCACTTGGGATTGCCCACCATTTCTTCTCCTTTGAGACACTCACTGGCAGGAGCAGTGATCACATCCTGAAGCTCCAGACAGATGATGGAATGACTACGCAAGCATGTGCCTTGTGTATCCCTCTCTGTACTCTGTCAAAGAGAAGCCTCCAGTCACTGCTTAGTGGCAGAAGATGTATTACATCGCAGCGACATTTGAAATAGTCCCTGAGGTCCTCCACCATTGCGTTGACTGACAGAGCGGCTTGTGAAACCTGTGCTGTCCCATAATTCACCAGGTGCTCTGTGGTCTCATGGAATCCTTCTCCTTCTTACGCTGCAAGATCCACAGAGCTGTGTCAGCATCACTGGGGTTTTTTGGGGGTTTTTTTTTGGCATCACTAGTTAACCTGAAAATTTGACTTTCTTCCATTTATATGTATATAAGTTATTGAAATGACTGAGAATGCAGAAATTGCTCATACATTTGGTAAAGGCAAACCTTAAGAACCGCAGCTTTGTTATTTGGAACGGTTACAGTACATGCCACATCTCACATTTCTTGATTAGATTTTGGCTGGGGGTCTTTGCTGCGTGTTGCTTGTGAGCAAATCAGAAATAATCTACTCCAACTGCAACCATCTGAACTGAGAAATGTATGATCTGTACTATCTCCTGCCAACTGTTGTTTACAGTACATTTCGAAAGTGCTATAATGACAAAATGGCTGCATTTAGAGAACATTTTATAGGTTCACTGATACACAATTCATATATATATATATATATATATTTGGACAGAGACCAAAATAAAACACTCAAGATGTGATTAAAGTGTGCACTTTCAGCTTTAATTTGAGGGATTGAACGAAAGACTCACATTGACCGATGAGGAATTATAAGTATTTTTATACATTGTCCATTTTCAGGGGCTCAGAGATAATTGGACGATTGACTGATAAGCAGTTTCATGGCCAGGTATGGACTATTATCTCACTACTCCCTGTCAAGAACAAGCAGATAAAGGTCTGCAGTTGACCGAACGTGTTGAATTTGCATTTGGTGGCTTTTCACAGACATTTTCAATATGAGGTCCAAAGATTATGTCAACGCAGGTTAAGAAGGCCATCATTCAACTAAGAAAACAAAATGAACCTGTCAGAGAGAGATAGGAGTGGTACATTGTTGTTTTGCACAAACAAAAAACACAAGTTGTTCCACACTTAAATCACATCGTGATTGTTTCATTTCAAATTCATTGTGGTGGTATCAACATTGTGGACAAAGACACGCACGATGATGTGTGTCTTTGTCCGTAACTGTGTTGTATCAGTCCAAACCGTACAGGGAACCCTCACAACTCTGCAGTAGGTCTTAAGAAAGAGGAACATCTCTAAACTGTACATGACAGGTGGTGCGTTAATGTTTGAACTGAAAAGATTAAACTACCACAGATGTTTCGAACACAAAATAAACAGTCCTCATCATTGTCAATGCTTCTTAAGGTGATTTCTCGACTGGGAATTACTACTTTCAAAAGACAAAACTCATCATACTTCAAATATCTGTTGTTGAAACTGTAAAGGCTTGGCATAATGTGATAACAAAGTATTAACACTAACACTCATCAGAATCCAGTTTTATCAACCCCTTGTTATATACTTGTACCACTTTAGATCATGCCGAGCAGATGGTACCCATGTGGGAATAGCGCCGCAGTTGTGTTTGTCAGGATTTTAAAGGTGTTTGGTTGCAGAATTGCTTATTTGTGTGTCATTGCTCATCCAGTACTTTACAGATGTAGTGACAGAAACTGTCACACAGAGCCAAATGTCTTCTTTGTTTCAGGATCTTTTAGACCTGAAATGATCCTGTTCAATTTAAAAGAACAATTTAAATTGTAGAACTAATATATCACACAAGAGATGGCAGTGTGCTTTTTATTTGGTGGATATGTAAAGCCAAATTGAATCAAGTCTTCTGTTATGTTTTTCATTTAAACTGATTTAACTGAGGTGATAATTACATTTTGGAGTTGTATTCAGGTGTGACCCTAATATTCTGTCCCCCTCAATATAATGCAGTCTATTATACGACACCCCTTTTGTCAACCACAGTGTAAATGAAGATAGATTAAATTTTCCCTTTTCGGGTTTTCACATAATTCAGAGATTTTTAATAAATGATAATGTTTCACAAATAGGTTTTCAGCTGCTTTTAAGATCTCTTTTATTTGCGTTCATGCGGTTCTGTGTAAGCCCCTCCCCCCCACCACCACCCCCACCCTTTCTTATTATTACATTCACAAATTCATTTGGCTTCATGAAACTACAGTATGTCATGCAGTGTGATTTGTTCAGCTGAAAACCATTTTATGGGGCAGTCCAAGCACCAGAGGGAAAACCTCCCGCAGGCAGAACATTACAGGCTCCCAGGCTGTCTTCAGAAGTACAACAAAACATCCATGCTGATCTGCTTAGCCATCCTGCCCCTCAACCCCCTAATGAACAAGAGCAAAAGAGCTCTTGGGCTTAGCCTCTCCCTCTTACCCTAACTTAACAAGATGTCCCTCTACTCGCTCACTTCCTCTCTCACACACATAGACACACATGTGCACGCTTGTGCGCAGACACACACCCCCCAAACCCCAAACCACTAACCCTCAGACCAATCTGTCTGTGGCACTAAAGTATTATTAGACTTACTCACTCTCAAAGGGGAAACAGAAGAGTGCTGAGAGCTGGAAGATGAGATATGCTACAGGGGCTACTAGTTCCATTAAAATGGCATTCACTGGGGCCTTTGTTATCATCGGTCCTGACGTTTTCAGGGTGAAGTTGGGCTTGCTGATCCATGACCATCTCATCTATCTTTCAGGATTTGAAGGAAGTTGGTGTGAAATTGACACCAATGAATGTAGCTCAAATCCATGCCAAAACCAGGGTGACTGCGTGGACCAGGTCAATAGTTACAGGTAAAGAGTGTTGTCCATAACCAGCTTTTCATTGTTGAGGAGGCAATTAAATGTCAGGTTTTGTACTGATGGAGTGCCATTGCCAGAAACCTTGATTCCTCTACATATTTCAGGCCATTTAAAGTCATTTGGAAAGAACACTTTAGGCTAAAAATGCAATTGGTCTCCACATTATTCAATACTTAGAATAATGTAAAAAATATTGTTTGTTGCTCACTTATGATGGCTTTTTGGTTTCAACAGTTCAATTCCAGATCTATGTTCCAATAATACATGTGCAGTCAGCCTAAATATGATGTATAATTAATATCAATGAATTCCTATTGATTCCTTTCACTGTGTGCACGTGCCAGTTGGAAACAGATGGATCTATTTTCTGTGTGAGACTAAATATCAATATTAATGATTTTTCTTTTCCCAGTTGTGACTGTAAGCTGGGATTTTCTGGCCTCCATTGCGATGAAGACATTAATGAATGTCTCTCTAGCCCGTGCCACGACATAGGCAGGTGTCAGGACCTTGTTAATGGGTAAGTGTCATTTTCTCTGACTTCACACCTAAATGCACTGCATGCTTTTCAAATGTAAACATATCACTAAAATGGAGCCAGGGCATTCTTCAAAGACAGCACGCAATGTTGTGGTGTTCCCCTTCGAAATGTGTTCCAGTTTATATAACACGCTTGTCTTCATCCTTGACACAGATAAGCTGCTACTCTAAAGACAGAGAGTGAATGCAGCAAGAACACATCATGTATCTAGATTGGGCTTTAGTCCACTGGTGCTTCTCTCTGCTGTGCTTAATGGGAGCCCTGGGGCTTCCAGGCTCAGTCAGACAGATGGGTAGAGAAGTCCCTGGGCCAATTTGAGCCCTAAATGTTTTGTCTCCAGTTTGTCTCCCGTCATGATTCTGCTCCCATGTGACCTGGCCCTGCTCAGAGCGCTCCTCTGACTGCACAGTCCAGGGAGTTCACATCAGGTGTGCTTTAACCTTGCTGCCCACCACGAGCACTTTACATGCCGCTATCTCCGTCTCCCTGACCCAACAAGCCGAGCAAGTCCGTCTGTGCTGTGGTGATGGCTCAGGTTCTGCAGTATTCTCACTGAGTCCGTGTTATGTGTGTGTGTGTGTTCTTTTTTTTTGCATTAAGATGCTGTGACTCTGTGCTGTATGTCGCTTTGTTAGTAACTAAACTGTTTTTGACCAACGTGATTCGATGCTGGCACTGGTGCAACGGATTGCAATTAAAAAAAAGTGGTAATTGGTAGAACGACGCTATCACAGACTTTGTGAAAATTACACTTAGTCCGTAGTATCACATTGCAATAAAAAAAAAAGCAATGCGGCATATTGCTGAAACTTGAACTGATGTAACGGTTTTAGAAATGAAAAATCGCATTTCAACAGTTAGTGTTTTACACTGTGGTGTTTAATTGCATGTTTTTTTAATGATCTCACCTACAAATTGGATATCCACCTCACACCAAACATCTGAGGTGTGTGTCCAGGGATATTAAATCCACTGACAGCTGCAGAGGGGGATGTGAATTGAATATAGCACACAGATTGTGCTCGTCCCTTTAGTAATAAGTCATTAAACAACTCAAATTAAGTGACGCTAGGGAAGTTAAGTCTTGTCATACTGTTAATTTTCATATGGAGAGTTTAAGAATGAAAAATCTCTGTCTCCACACACACACATACTTATTTCTGCAAGAGTTTGTGGAGTTTTTACAGGGAAATCTCTTCTTCTCAGAACTAAATTGCCATTTGACAACCTGGATTTTCCTCCTAATGACTGAGTGTTATCACATCTTCCTTTTTAGATTCCGTTGCGTTTGCCCTCCTGGTTATTTTGGCACGCTCTGTGACCTGGATGTGAACGAGTGTGAAGTCTCACCTTGCCTACACGAGGGCATCTGTATCAACACACCCGGAGGCTTCAAGTGTGTGTGTCGCTCTGGATACTCAGGTAGCTCTTTTGCCCTCAGGTGACACGAAGATCAATATGAGTCTAAAAAGCTTATCATGACTGCTGTGGCCACACGCTATTGAGGCAACTTTGACACAGATCTAGCTTAGTGGGGAAAAAAAAAAACAGCCTCACAACGCTTGCTTTTAATTAGCTTGCCTGTCTCTGTCAGATAGAGTGCCACCTTTTGAGTAAAAACTAACAAGAGATAAAATTTAATGTCACCTGTTTTATCTGATGAAAGCTTCTCACTGTTTGTTGGTTGCCTTTATTTCATTTTACCAGCGCCTTTAGTCTCACAATGCTGTTGTTACTTTACTTCAATGCATTTGTCTTATTTTTCACTCAGAAGGATATTGAGGTATTTCTGTGTGTGTGTGTGCGTGCGTGCGTGTGCACGCGTGTGTGTGTGTGTGTGTGTGTGCACACACATCTAAAGCCAATTCCTGTCAGATACAGGGAAGATTAATTTCATTTGTCTTCCACACTGTATCATCAATTTATCCTTCCCCAGTTGAGAGAGGAGAGTAAATCTCTGAGGTATTGCTTCTCTGGAGAACAGAACCTGACACGTATGGCCCAATTCCCACAGAAGCAGCTTTTATTATTAGGCCTACGCACCACATAGTACAAGTCATTACTTTTTCTGTTGCTCTAAGCTCATCTGAGGAAACAGGGCTCCCCAAGAGAGCAAGTGGCCAGAGGATACAGTCTGGATCGGCTCAAACCAAGTAGAACTCATACAAAATATTTGCTCTGGTAACTCGTGTAACAGCACTGCAACTTTTCACGGGAACGCATCCGGTTGTGTGATTTTTCGTTCCAGTCATATTGTGCGTTTGCCATCTCGCCGCCATTCATCACACCACGCTTGTGCAGCCTGATTAAAAATAGATTGAAATGTTATTTCTACCTTGATGGTATGTGAGTTTTTTTTTCTTCTTTTATCACTACAACAGTGTGCAACCTGTTGTGTCACTTGATGGTATCATCGTATTATTTGCTACCGCCATTGGCATAGTTGAGGATTTTTCTTATCTCATGCCAAAACTAGTTTGGACTGTAACAGTTGACGCTGCCCATCAATAAATCGGTCCATAGCTGTATCTGCACATTTTCATTGATGGGATTAGGCTGTGATGACACTTCATTACCGCCTGCATCGATATCCATATTGAGTTTTTAGCTTTAGCCTCCTGTTAAAGTGCAAGAAAACAGGGGAAGAAGTCATCTATACAATTACCCAGTCTTTTAAATGTAATGGGGTTTTTTTTACATGTAAAACATTTAAGGTTTTAGAAGTTATTGAAAATAATTGCATACACTTTTGTGACACGTCTGACAGCAGTAATCTTGTATTTAACCTCTCTAAAAAGTGGCGTCAAGCTACCTTTTTGTACTGGCTTGATTTAATGCAGTTAGACTTTTATTTTTATATACTTTTGTTCTCCACTCATTCTGTAAGACTGGCACTTGCTGACATCTCAGCTGCCGTATGATGCAATGGGCCAGTGAATAAGAATTGTGACATCAAATGGGTTGACTGCAGATTGCAATAAATGGATGACTCCTTCACTCAGCCCTTCCTTTTTTCCAAGTGCGTCAGGAATACAGAGGCCTTTTCACACCGGAGAGGATGAAAATACTCTTTCACAAATCCCTCCACTCATCTGCTCGCCCACTCTCTCTCTGCCGTGTACATAGAGCTTACACTTCAAAACATGAAAGGCATACAAAGTCCTTGCCTAAATTACATATAAAAGATTTATTCTCTGGCTGTGAAAAACCACATGTTAAACACCAAGATATACATACTTTAATTTAAACCCTCCTAAAAGTTATACACTGGACCTTTAAGACAATCGGTGAAAAGGATCCTGCATTCAGTCGTAATAATCTATGATTAAACTATACACAGGCACCATGTTCTGTCCTGAGGTCAGAAGTCATTACAGTGACATGATTAATGGGTCATCCTATTTATATAAATCATGGTTTAAGCACACCATTCGTCACCTTCTGTTTTCTCCTCTTCACCCATCATTAAGGCACAACGTTCCCTTGAGTGATGGTACAGTACAATCAGCACATTGTGGCAAGTTTCCTCAGTCAGCACATTGTTGGATGATGATGTTTTGGCCCCCACAGTGTTGTTTTGATGTTAAGGCTTCAGTAAATTCAGGCTTTTGCTGGATGAACTTGATAAATAAAGTGTCAACATTATGTGCCACTGAAGCTCTGGAGGGATCTGTTGCGTTAGCGATGTAATGTACATTGGGAGTGAATGGAATAAGCTCTCTCTGCTATTATTACTTTCTCGCAACACATTTATTTATTGTAGCACTTAAAACGGAGACGTTCTTATGGGACGGAGTTAGTACATGACTTATACATGTGTGATTTGGGGTTTAACACTTAGATTTCAGTCATTTTTAGTTTTTACTCTTGTTTACTATTCTGCGGCATGTAATGTGTAATTGTGTCTGATTTGCAGTTTATTTTTTAGTAATATTTTGTATAAATGTAGCCCAGACTAGAAGCAATATAATTATGAAATAAAAACAAGACATCACATGTAATTATCAGTTTATGGATAATGAAAAATACATAAAAGATTATTCTGTCATTTTTGTTATTTTTTTTTACTTCATTTTAGCTTAATTTCCCTAATCACACTCGACTACATTATTCATAGTGCTGTATCTGTTGCAATCCTCTTGCCATTTTTTGGTTTTGAGCAGTTTTGTCACCTATGCAGCCATAAACTGAGATTGTCAGTCTGATAGAAGAAAGGAATTGTTGTACAGACTGTAATGAGCGAGCACGATAGATTGTGTGTATCCTAAAGACAGTTTGTTTATTCTCTTTCATGATAAAACATTGGAAGGCAATAAATAAATGATTGCTCCCATTTTCAGTGGGTTTTCTTACAAAAGTTTACCAAATGACTAACATTGAGCATCTCATAATGTTTCACTTTTTGATTCCCGTAAAAATATAAATATGTTTTCCCGTTTAGGAGTAAAATAATGTACTTAGTTGCGTTTATTGAAACATTTCTAAATATTTGCAAACAAAGTGACCTCCTATTAATCTCATTAACTTACTATGTGCTAAGTTTTTAACCCTTACAGAGTATCGTCTGCTTTTTTCCATTACTACTGTATGTTTAAACATACAGTGTATATACAGAGGCTATAAGAATGTGCAATGTGTTATATCCTTGTTTTCAGCACAACCGACAAGAAAACACTAACTATAAACACGCCTGAGCAAAAAATATGAAATATAAATATTTTAAAATCGGATTTAATTTGTGAAATTTGGAAATACGTCACAGTTCAAAGTTCACTTCACGTTTTTATGAACAAAAAGAAAATAAAAACAATCTATTTTTGTGACTTCTGCACAATTATTACTACTTTACATCACTACTAAATATCGGATGTAAAATGACGAATATATAAGAATAATATAAGCGGATGGAAAAACCCTGAATTTTTTAAAGCCTAAATATGTGACCTATAAACACACACGCCCAGGATGTCCATATAAGGAGTTGTGTATTATTCCCATGGTAAATTAACATGGGTGCACCTGCGGGACAGATCCGTGCTGTGTGAGCACTTAGAGTTAACTTGATCAGTGTTATTTTGACAGTTTGTGTTGTCGGGTGTTTTCCGTCCAGCTTGAACTCTCCCCTCCCTTTCGTTTCTGCTATGGTCTTGTTGCTATTTTTGTGGAGTGTGCATGAATAAATAAAAACCATCAACTCTCTGAACAAAGTTGGCTTACTTAGTAAATCTTCTGACTTACATTTAGTGTGACCAACGGACAGTAAAGATATATATATAAGTTGTTCTGCAGATAATTCATGTGTTTCATTTGAGTCAGCACATTTGGCGTAGCGCAGTTTTCTATCTAGGATTGTGCCGTGTTCCTGGACATGGTACGGTGTAGTCACAGCTGTAACAAATATGCAGCTCATGCATTATATGACACACTTTTCTTTGAGTTTTGGGCTGCACTTCAGCTTTACATGGGCCAGCAATGCTGCGCAATTAGCTTTCTTGCCCCAGCGAGTTATTAATGACTAAAAATGAATGTTGGTTAAATACATTTGAAGTGGTTTTAATGTGGTGATTCATCCAAATTAAAAGACGTTTTCACCCGCAGTTTTATAGTCTTCCTTTAGTCACCCAGTATATCGGAGGGGAATGGATTCCTATCTTTGTCGCTCACAGCTGTCTAAATATGAATTGAAAATATCCCACAAATGAAAAAAAGGATCCTCAGATCTCAATGTGAATATGTTCATTTTGGCTGCTTTCTAGTGAAGATGAAGAAATGCTGTGATACACCATGAAGTAACCATTGTGACATCTCCTGAAAAGAGATGGGCCGTTAAATACTGTGTTGGATAATCAGTTTGTCTCCATTTACTTTCAGTGAGGAATAATTGTATGACAAAAATACTTTAGAATGTGCTATAAACGGTTAGTCTGAGGTTCCAGAGTTTGTATTTGTACTTACACACGGTCACATTTAAATCTTCTTTTTTCGGCATCGCTCTTTAGAGTTCGCCCCCATTTCATCCTATTCCATTCATGAGCCGTCTCTGTGGTCTTTCTTTTGTCTTCAACACATCCTTTGTCCAGTATATTCACACAACTGAAACCATCTCAACGTTGCCTCTCTTACCTGAAAAAACATCTATTTTAAAACTGGGTCCAAAAAGAAAATAACATCTCTGCTCCTTACAAAATTAAAGTCCATCCCAGGAAGAAACTGAATAACATCTTTCATCATACTAATTCACCTGCTGTGTCATATCACTAATGGAACAATAATTGTTTGAGAAAGTGATGACCTGAGGTGAAAAACTCCAGCCGTACAACGTGAAAGACTTTCACACTCTTGTGTTTACCATCACTGCCAGTCTCTGATCCTTTATATCAAAGGTTCCTAAAGAGACCGGAGAGGAAAACATGTCAACATGTCATACTGGTGAGGCAGCTTTATCTGGACCGTAAGCTCTCTGTTGCTGGGAGACTTATTTTGCTCATGAAGAACTGCACTGACAGTTTGTGCGATATAGTCTATTAACTACAAACCGTACACTTACATTCCCCCCCCCCCCCCGACAGTCACACACGTTTTGATGTATCACTCTGAAGGAAAATATGTATTTTAATTTTGAAGATGAGAAAATCTTTCCATGTGCGGCTTCAAATGAATTCAGTGCATTCAGATTTCAGAGGACGAGAGTAAGACTTTCTGTGCCGTGCAGCCAAAATGATATTCAAGGTTACAGTTATTGTAGAATCGGATTATTCTGGTAAATGGAAAAGATAACTAAAACCAAACAGCCCAGCATACATTGGGTAGTTCAATATGGAAAATAATGGATTGTTTACATACAGTCAATGGCATACACAGCTTTACAGATCATTATTCCTTGACATGGTGTAATCCATGGTTTGTTAAATTATAGCACATATATTGTCTCTTCCTTGTGGTTTCTTTAGTTCAATTTTTGATGATGACGATGAAGGTTTATTTGATTTTGAACATGAAACATGTACATAAAATATAAATGACCAAAAAAAAAGGATCAGATTAATCATTAATTAGTCTAATTAAGTGGGAAGAATTCCAAACTTATCAGGTCCCAGCCCTTCTCCCTGCACCAATAATTGATAAGGCTATTTCATTGTATATATATGTTTAATACTCATAACATATTATCATTGTCATTATTATCGATATCACCACATACACAATAATCCTGATCATCATTAATAACAACAGTAATACTTACGTATATATCTTATCAGAAATCTTTATTGCCATTGTATGAGCACACATAAAAATGAGCGTAAAACACATATAAACATGTAAATATGTCTCTGAGAATTAAGCACACTGCAAGCTTGATTCACTGTTTATTTATCATGGCAATACTATCATTATAGGTAATATAAGTATCATACTTATTTATACTAATCTAACACTCATATTAGCACTGTCATTTTCAAATTGTTGGTAATATAATTATTATACTATAATACTAAATATAGTTATTATAATTAGCATGGTGAAAATAATGTACTATTACGACCACCGCTATCAGCAACAACAATATAAATAAAAAATGAACCCTTTAAAGAAATGTTGGATTTTCACACCACTGAAACATGTAAATACGCATCGTTTAACATGTAAATATGCTTCATTTCATAGGGGCACGATGTGAAGTGAACATAGACGAGTGTATTTCAAACCCGTGCCAAAATAGCGGGCGATGTATTGACGCGCCCAATCGATACCACTGCTTGTGTCCTGAAGGCTTCGTGGGGCTCCACTGTGAGACAAACGTTGACGAGTGCATGTCGGCTCCCTGTCTCTATGGAAGGTACAGATTTGTCTCTCCGCCGTTTGAAATAGAAACTTTGCTAATTGTGCAGAAATAGCACCAAATGAAAGTATTTTTAATTATACTCCCTGCCAGTGCATTGAGTGGAGAGACACTGTATGTCACATGGGCTAATGTGATGTACTTACAGGTTGTCTTGTTGGTCTCTAAATTATAGTCATTAAAGCCCTTGGAGGGGGAACAGTGGCTACAGTTCTGAACAATTGCAGCCAGTTATTCTGATGAAACAGTCGTGACTTGTTTGTTTTTAACCTTTTAGCTGCAAGGACAGGATTTATTCCTACTCCTGTCTCTGTGAATCTGGATGGACTGGCACCAGGTGTGAATCAAACATTGACGTGAGTTCAGTCTGATGAATAAACCAGCTGTGTGTTGTAGAATAAGACTTGCAATCTCTGTGTGGCCTTTGGTATCACTAACTCCATTGATTTTTTCCTTCTTTTTTTTTTCTAGAAGATAAGTCATTTGATTTAGCAGGCTCGTGTAAGCGTTGTGCAAACACCAAATTGTCTAGTCTAATGTCTAATTGATTTAAGCCACAGCATGTGCTAGACTCAAGATAAAACACTGTGAGTGATTAGCTGAATGAATAATCTGATAATCTGATCTGGGTTTTTTTTTTTCCCCCTTTTGTAACCACATATGTGTTCCATGATTGCATCTGTCATAATATTTAGCGTTATTGGCGCAGTGTCTCGCTGTTGTGAATGATTGATGTCTTTTCATTTCCAGGACTGTGCTGCCAGTCCCTGTCTGAATGGAGGCTCATGTGTGGATCTCATTGATAAATATGCATGCTTCTGTCAGGATGGTTACACAGGAAAGACCTGTGAGAACGACGTAAACATCTGCACGGAGGCTGCTTTTAATGTCTCGTTGTGTTTCAACGGAGCCACTTGCATTGACGGTGAAGGAGCCAACTTTACATGCAGGTGAGTTTGTGTCTGGTTAGGAATGACAGACATAAAAGTGTGGTCGGAGCGTTAAATCGCTGTTAAATGCAATAGTAAAAAGCATATATCTACTATTAAAAACTGTTTAAAGGTAGGGTGGGAGATCGTTTTCTGGAGCTTATTTTACTGTATTGCTTAAAATCCTCTTCACAACCCAGTTGTAACCAATTAATTAATGTATTTTCACAAAAAATGAATAATGTGCTGTGGAACCGACAGGCCTGTAAAAACACTTTCCAATCATACTGAACGGCCCGAACAAATTAATTGGATCGTGATGCATCAATCAAACTCCCCCCTCTTTGTGCACTAATCGTGCATGCACAGAAGACAACGCTTATATAAAGCTTATACTAGCTTGCTAAATCCCACAAGACAGATGCAGCAACGTTATGGCACAAAAGTTGCCAACAGCAGGTGTTGGTTGCAAATGAAAGACGTTTTTTTGGGAAAGCTACTGCCAAGAAAAAGGCTGAGCGATCCAAGACCAGAGTGAACATCGGTGCTGCGTTTGAACAGTGGCACAACTGAAAGCCAAGAAAGGGCTACAAATTGATGCCTTGGTAGCCCTGTTTCTAGTGGACCGGTAGGTTGACCGGTCAGAGTATTTGTTATTTTTCATCATCATGTTGTCAGTTGAACAAGTATCCAAAATCTTAGCGTCACCAAAAAGTACCAAAAGTTACCGTTGCTGGCGTAGCTTCAGAGGGGAGTCTATAGAAAAGGGGCTTGGGCTTTTGAATTCAAAATGTAACCCTCTCAAACAGATTTTCCAGGATCTCCAACCCTGCCTTGAAGCAACTTCGTCTGGAAAACAATACTTTTCTTTTCTGATTCTGTAACCTACAACCTTCCTAGCAGCAAAGTAGCAGTTTTTTTTAATCCCTAATGCAGATTGAACATCTACATAAAGCACATTAGAAGAAGTGAAGTCATATCCAGACAATCAGTCAGCTTCCAGGGTTATTTTGTCCACAAGATCTGAGCATCTTGCGTCAGTGGATGTTAATATTTTGTACAGTGACAGGTTTCGATTTTGTCAGTCATTTTGATTTCTTTAATGTCTCTCTTCAGTCTTAATTGAAAGGTTGTTTGTTCAATTCTTGGCCCTCCTGGACCTGAACTTTAACTTTAGATTTACCTTTGATTATATGTCAATGAGGTATGACAGTGTAGGTAAGTGCTCTATATATAGGCGAACCCAAGTATAAATAGGTGTTACTGTGTGAAGGTGACCTTTAATGCTGAGTGCACTGAGTGGACTAAAAAAACACAATTGCATATAAAAAGCAGTAAATTTACGGTCCAAAAATGATGTCAACTTTTATCATCTCTGTCATTTTTTACTTTTTACTACTTAGACAGTCCCGCCGATGCATCACCTGTTTTATTCATTGAAATCAAAAAGCTACTTTTGTTTTGGCTCCTGCCCAAAAAATCCCCAAAGTACTGATAACTATTCACTTGACAACTAGTGAAATTGCTGTCCTGATCACTGGGATGTTAAATAAAAGATAAAAAAAAAAAGAAAAATTTGAATAATGTGATCCACATTAATCCCCCATTATTTTTTCATCCCCCGCCACTTTGCAGAATGGTACTTTAAACACTGACCTTATTAACATAAAATCACTGCTGCTTACATGATGAATCACCATTGTCTTGATTTTATGGGCTTATGTGAAACCTGGCTAAAGCCGGATGACTTGCGTAAATGAGGCATCACCTCCAAATTACACTAGTTTACAAGTGTCCTGTGAATCAAGAAGAGGTTGGTGCGTAACTGCTGTGGCACCACATAATTAATGATAATCCCACTCGACACCGCTGTTTTTATGTCAGCACAGTTTTAACATGATAGAAATTGATGACACACATTTGCATTTGCCATTTCATATTTTTATTGACCAGTCGCTAGGATTTTTCTACTTGTTTTGTGACATACTGACACAAAGAGATTGACTAAATAATGGGGGGATGTTAATATGCATCTAAATAAATGTGTTGAACACATTACTTTTGACAAATGGTGTGTGTGTCAGATCTAGTTGGTTAGTTACTGTGTAGAATGTTTACCCCTCTGAAACCATAGGCATCACACTGACCCAAAAAACTTACTGAGCATACGCCTCTTGTAATTGCCACTCCAAAAAAATGTTCCATCCAATTTCCGATCCAATAGGAACCACAAAAATCCAGTAAAGTTGGAGCACAAATGGAGAAAAACCAAGCAAAAAACATCTTGGCCTGCATGCATGGTCTGTGTCAAGTATAAATATGCTCTTTTTGCCTCACGCATGCTCATTTCCCTTCATCTGATGCAAAATATTTTTTTTTGAATAAGTCTGTGATTTATTTTTGATACTTTCTCACAACTTACTTGAAGGCTTCACTTTATCTTTCTCACTCGCCTCACTTTCCTGTGGAATTGTACCGTCATCTGTAAAAACGAGGGGTTACCAGGCCTCTCGTGGAAATGTTTTAACCCGGACTCTGATTTGATTGGTACCTATGCGACCGCGGCCGTCTTTTCAAAACTTTTTTTGAAAAAGCTTTGGTTCAGCAACTCATAGATCACCTTTTATCCGATAATCTGTTTGAAACCTCATCAATCCGCCTTCAGAGACTTCCACAGCACAGAAACCTCTCTGACAAAAGTGGGAAATGATTTATGACTTGCTTTAGACTGGCTTGCCTCCAATGCAAGTGCTGTGAGAGTTCAGTGCAGCATTGTCACCACACACATTAACCACATGCAAATAATCAAAATTAGACACAGTCACACTCTGTTTTATTAAACTGTTCACTGGATCACACTAGTGTCATATATGGTGTGCCACAAGGATGTGTGCTTGTCCCGTTGCAGTTTATTCTCTCTATTTACATGTAGCCTACTTGTACATTAATCAGTTTAGCCATCCTTACATTATGGTGTTTTAAATAGTGAAGTTCTTAATTGAATTACTTTCTATTGACACAATTAAAGGAAAGGAAATATTTATCTGCATAAGAAAGGAGAAAAAAGGGAAAATCATCAGCTTATACTGTATTTAATTAACATGAATAAATGGTATCCCTATAGGCAGTTACAAGTAATCAAGCAAGCCAGAGAAAAGATGATTATTTGTAATAGTTTTTACTGTAAATGTGTCACCTTTATAACTGTAAAGCATGTGTGCAGGGATGGAGTGAAGGAACAGCCAGTTCATAAATAGAGAGTCATTACACCTGAATAATGATTATGATAAAAAAACAAATCTAAATTCCACAGTTGACATAATTGTCACTATTTCAGGATTTTTGCTCACCTCTAATTAATTGCAACAGTGATCCAAAGAGGGGGCCAGTGTGTAGTTAATTTGCCATACAGCAGGAGAAACCCAGGTCCTTTGCCTGTGAATCATTACTTTTTAATTGTTGACGTGTGATCCCCTGAGTGGCAAAGCCTGTCTGAATACAAAGTGTATGTAGTAAGTGTGTGCAGATTTGACACAGTTGCTCCCTGGATGCCTTACAGTTAATTACCTTGTCTCACCCTGTGCTGATGTGCTGCTGTATGCTCACTGGCATGATTTTGTGTCCCAAACTACCAAATAGGATGCTTTTAGGTTTATATACTGCATGTTTGTGTTTTCTTTATAGTTTTACATGCAGTATTAATGCACATGACGTTTTTATGATGCCCATTTGATTTTACGTATTGTATTTACAGATAAATACACGCAGGTGACTGTGTATACCGTGTGAGTATTAAATTAGACTTGGATATAAAATGGAATCATTGCACTAGAGAATATAGTTTATGCAATTATCTAATGACTGTGGACACGTTGTTAACTTTTTTTTGAGGCATGTCTCACCTTTCTTCTCTCCCAGGCTGGTCAGGCTAGTGCATATGCTGATACATTCAGAATCAGTCATGCAGTAGTTTCTTGGCCAAACTACATCCACAATAAACAAAATTCAGAATGCTGTTTCATCTGCATGTTGTGTTTGAAGTGGAGCACATTCAGTTCTGGGTCTGTTCAGGAAATACCTCAAAAGCTCTCCACCTTCTCTCCACCATGATGGTCAGTCATGAAAGGCTTGATGTTGTTGTGTTTCATGATTAAATTAACTGTGCCTTGCAGATATTACAGCAGATGCTGTTGGAGATTGTGCTTCACTAATGCTGCAAAAGATTGAGCGTTTACGCTTTTCAATTGTATTTATTTATTGAACATTTCCTATCTGATTGTTCTGCTTATTTTCTGAGTGAGATGTTTGGTGAGTTTGGCACCAGGTGACTGTGACTTTGTAGTCCAAACAAGTCAGCAGACCTTGGTTGTCCTTGACCTCAGGCAACTGTGATGCACGATCAGGCTCATTGTCCATCTGGGAAATGATTTTTTTGCTCCTCTGCAAAACATAGAGCCAGTAGGGATGGCATCTGCATAATCGAGTGGCACCTCTCTTTGCTCAGAATGTAGTTCATCGTTTGCAGTTTGCCAACTCTTCAGAAAACCCTTGCCTCACCTGCACATTTCCACTGTGTTTACTTGTGGGCTTTATGCATTACTGAATGACATCATTCTGTTAAATCTTTGAAAAATAAGCCTGCGATTTCCAGGCAGTGATCTTACTAACATAGCAAATGTTTTTTTATTGTTTTTTTTTTCATATTGCATGCCATACTCAATGTTGTTCACTGTGAAATAACTAAATAGTAAAAAAAATATACTATATATATATACTATACTTGGCTTCACCCCCCTGGCTTAAGATCATAAATTAATGAAATTTAACTTACTTTTTGACTTAAATTAGTCATTTTGATGACAAACCTGACTGCACAAGGTAATGGCAAAAGAAAAAACAACAATTACATTTGTTATTGATATATTGATGGCATACATGACTTGACTCATGGCACTAAAGTGTTTTTTTCTGTTTCTACAGCAATGAAGAGAATACTGTCACCCTGTACCTATTGTGCTTTTCATGCACATGTCTTTAGTATGACAAAACACTTCATGTCTAAGAAAATGTATTTGTGTCCCTACATGGTGTCTTGCAACCGCTGCATCTTTATGACAGTCACAAATGTGAGCTGTGTCGCTAAATGTTCCCCGAAATTTGAAATTTGGGACTTATACAGCAACAGCTGACTGCAAAGAGTTGCACATGTTGATAAATAATGGAAAAACAAACTGTTCAGAACAAGGAAGGGACTGTGCTGTGACACAGCCTCACTGCTTTAAAGCTTTATATGTTTTCTTAGCTGTCCACCAGGTTTCATGGGGGAGTTCTGTGAAGTGGATGTTAACGAATGTTGCTCGGCTCCCTGCCACAACGGAGCCATTTGCCAAGATCTTATTAATAGCTTCATCTGCCACTGCAGGTCAGGTAAGTCACTCAGACATCCTGTGAGGTCCTTAATTTACTTTGAAAGGAGGTAACCAAATCAGTTTCCCTCTGTCATAAGACCGGTTACAGAGAGCTGCTGTTGCTCATGATGGCAAGGCAAGTGAACAAGAAGTTGTCATTTTCATTCCGGGCCTCAGATGTGGTGGAGCAAAGTTTACCATATATACATGGAATGTCCATATCGAATTGAAAGGGGCCGCATAAAATGTTACATAAAGGTTAGCATAATATCTGCATAGCTTCTGTACCTCAAAGCCATTCAAAAGTCACCCGCTTTCTCTAGGGAGACATTTGTGGTCGTACAGTACTAAAAAAAAAAAGTGATAAAAAAAAAGAGACGATACTGCCTGGGCTCATTAAAATGTATGTGGCATCTTACTCTTTAGTGAAAGCCTTTTCTTGTCTGTGTATGTGTGTGTGAACCCAAAAAGAAGCAAATCAATGTAGGAGAATCTGATTGATATTCACTTCAGAGGGTGGAAGTGGGAGAGCCTGGGCTCACCACGGCGCTCTGTGGGCTTTTGTTCCTGGCAGGTTGGACAGGCCTTCACTGTGAGGATGACATTAATGAGTGCCTTCCACAGCCCTGCAACCAGGGGATATGCATGCAGAATGATCCAGGCTATGGCTACACCTGTTTCTGTCGTCCTGGATTTGTGGTGAGGCTCCCCCACCTTACTTCCCAACTACAGTCTTTTTATTTTTTCTAATTAACCTTTCCCCTTTTGCACCCTGAACTCTCGAGCCCGCTCAGTGTAAAAAAAATAATAATAATAAAAATACTAATTTACTTTTACTTAGTCAAATCAATTTTATTCCCCTTTTGAGCACATGACCAACATGTAAGATTTTCCTTACACTTATCACATTGCTGATGCCTTTAAAAAGCCTCACATTTGTCAAATACTGTCACACTCACTATCTTTATTTTCCTTTCATAAACATGACTCATCATCACATATCTAAAGGCTGTTTATTTTTCATACACAGGGGAAGAACTGTGAGCAAAACTATGACGATTGCCTGTCAAATCCGTGTCCAGAAGCATTTTCCTGTGTAGATGGCATCAACAAGGTCAGTTGCCTGCCTCCTGTTACGGATGCTGTTCCCTTGGCGATGGTAGTCAAGAACATCACTCGTGGCTCCACACTTAAAGTGCCAAAACTAACACTCAGCCCAACACCAACAGCTGAGCAAACCACAGGTAAAGGTCCACTCTGTGCTTGTGTATGTGCAGTGAATGAGAGGCAACAGTGTTAACTCTATACTGTATGTATTTATTTATTTAGATAGTTAAAAAGTCATCTATTCTGTCAAGTTTTAATGACTTGTGTGTTACATATTAACATTTTATAATTCTAAAAAAAAAAGAAAAATAGCAAGCATAATAATTTCATCATGTAGATAAAACTAAAAGGTTTGTTGGCTTGTGAATCTGTAAAAAGGAGCAGATAAGCCCCCCCCCCCCCCTTCCATGTTTTTAGTGAGTCATTGAGTGAGTTATAACATTCCTCAGCAATCCTCTATTATTTACACAAAAATGAATATATACATATATATATATATATATATATATATATGTACTTAGGAAATAACATATAGTTGCAGCTGTAATTTTCCTCTTTCAATTCTTCTTTTACACTTATGAATTGTGTAATACTCCCTCTAATTTGATATTGACCCAATGTTTAATTTCTAATTGTGAAAGACACAATTTGCATACACCTGCCATGCGGGATCAGTGGTTAAACTGTCTTCCAACCAAAACAGTTCAATCCCCAGCTTCATTAGTCTACATGGCGATATGTCACTGGGCAATTGACATTTAACCCCAAAATTGCTCCTGACTCCTGTGTTGTGACGTGACATAAAACAGTGCTGCACATAAATATGCTGCACGTAAAACTGGATTGTAAAGCAGCTTTGAGTGGTCGTCAAGCCTGGAGAAGCGCTATGTAAATACAGACCATTAGTCATTTAACGTCAGCGTATGATCATGAATAATATGTATATAAATATGAAGCGCTGACTTATTTCTTGCTAAGAAGAAAATCACCCGTAACTAACTCAAATACAGCACTGCATGTGTCATCTTGAATTAATGTTTCCCCGTCAAGTTTTAGCGCCTATTACAACGCTACTTCCACCATGAATATGACGTGAAAGGCAGTGACACTAAACCTATGAAATTAACTTGTCTTTTTTTCTTTGACCAACTTTAAGCCAATTCTCTCCATGGTCTTTTTCTTCTTATTCCTTTCTGAAATTGTTATTGCACAAGCTTTGCCAGTTTCAAATGAAAGGAGACTCCCACTGAGCTGGTTCCCCAAATGGGAATTTATAGCCTTTGGAACATAGCAGGCAATGATACATTTGATTTGATTGAGAGTCATATTTTGTGCAGCTGTAATAAAAGAAAAATACTGGAAAAGCTGGATTTATATTACCAACCTACTGCAACAATGATTTCAAAGAGTAATGAGTCCAATCATTATTTTGGGGGCTATATCCTTTAACACTCAAACAACAGAGACAAAGTAGAATGTGTTAGACCTTATTGGTATTGGGTTCAGTCATCTCTGTGAGAAGAGGAATTTAGAGCACTGGGCAGATCGTTACTCCTTGACAGATGAGGTTTACCTTTGAAACTGTTGAAACTGTTCGCAGAGCTGTAAAACAGACCTATTGAACACAGACAAGCTTGAAACAATTCAGTGCGACACTCTGAAAATCACTGTGGGCCAAACATAATGGAGTCCTTCTCTCTGCACCTGATCCAGCCCTCGTCCAGCTCATACTGCATTGGTGTAGAGACGGTGAAATTTACACACAAGACACTGGTAAAGCAAAAACAAACCGTAGCATCCGCTGCACACACCCAAAACATCGCTTTACTGTTCTACATATAAGTGCATAATCAAAGTAAATAAGTTTTAAAGTAAGAGGAACCAGAAGCCCGTGAGTTTATCTAACTAGGTCACCATCTAAACACATGCAGTGCCCTTGGTGCTGCTTGAAATAGACTCAGACAGTGCTCCTTTAAACCTAAGTCTGCTTTGCAACATAAATATACCAAATCAATGAAAATTTAAACATAGAGGAAATGGTAAATACACTGAAAGAAGAGGACACTCTCAAGAGAACATCTGGGTTCTATTTCTTCATTTTAGTGTGAAGGATAGTCACAGACCTCCTCAGATGAAGGTGATTGTCTTCTTCCATTTCTTCCATCGCTGTATGTGCTATGCTGAGCTCCGCAGTATTTTAGCTCTACGGCGTTCGAGCTGATGGGAATCTTAGACCTGTATGGTGGAGGGAGGCTTACTGCAGCTAAGCCATGATTAGGTTGACTCTCCTTGGAGTGATCACTGCACAGTGCAGGTGAAGCTGTTATCTTTTGCTGCCATGTGTACAGCGGAAATGAAATGACTTAAAAGCCTCAGAAATCTGCTTGATGAGTGAGAACGTATCCATTGGGTCATTTCAAACATGCAGTACCTGGGTTTGGGTCAGTCACCTCCTTAACCTCCGTTTGGAATGATGGATATTTGTTCTGTTAAGCACTAGTTTATGGTGCTCCTTTTCATGTATAGTCTGCTCATAATTGAGTTGGCAGTACCTCATTAGTGCGCCTTTAGCGGTTTTGATATATTAAGTGACAAAACTTTGCTCGTGAGTCATAATGGCATTTGCATGATGTGAGCAGTTATGCATATTCATGAGGAAGAAAAGGCTGTGTGAGATGAAAAAGCAAATTCAAAGTGTGTCATATTTGGCTTCAGTTTGTGGCTTTGTGTGTGCTCCACTACAGTAACTATCAGCGCAGTGTGTTGGAGTAATCCCCTCAGATATTTTTAAAACCAGATGACAAATATGTAATTAGACACTAGATTTAAAAAAAAAAAAAAAGAGAAATCTATTTTTATTTAATTCCTCTATGTTTCAGCAGTATAATGTTTTTCAACTAAGTCTTACTATGTTACTTAGCTTGAGATATATATATATATTTTTTCCCATCATTTTGGAAACAGAATGACCTTTTGCCTTCCCCCAGGGCTCTGCAAATGAAACAGTCCCAGAATGATCCCTGGCAGCATTTTATCTCTGTCCTGTGACAAGTTCAATCAGTCAGTCTATTACCTTATCCAATAAATCAGGGACAAAACAGGACTTACACCCTGGCTTTTTTAAGATAAATGGGACAGTAAGTCTATATCAATTAAGCCTCGCCGACCAAAGTCTATGCTCATATTAATTGATCTTGAGTTCACATTTTCTCCAATGGAATGTATTGTGCTTTAACGCGCCGCGCCGCAACATCGCGCTCCACCTCTCAGCAGTACATTAGATATGACTCATATTAATTTTCTCACCTCTTTTATGGACGCGTATTAAGAGTGGGCCTAATTATATCGCAAATGAAAGATTTATATCACAGAATATTCCCACTGAGACAACTTTTCCTCCGTGAGACAAGAAAAGCTTTTGAACAGAGTGCACTAGTGGCAAACTCCTTGGTCAGCATTATGTTAACAGTGCGGGGAAGAAGAAAAAAGAAATGCTACCGTGCATGCCAGGATATTGAGAGGGGAAAGAAATTAAGATGCAGTTTATATTATACACATTTACAATTTAGATTTTCAACAACTTACTTGGGAGTTGGGGATGGAGAAATCGGGTGCGAGAATGTAAGGTATAGTGGTAAAAACAGGAGACCTTTGAAGGAGAGACTGAAGCTAACTGCTAATGAGGCATGATACTGCCTCCTGGCAGCAGCCTCAGACTGCATCAAAGACTACATCAGACTAAACAAGGCTTTAAAATTAATGAATAGCTTTGTCTCTGAGGGGTAATTTTCCATCATCAGCATTGGCAAACCCCATTGTCAGTGGTGAAGCATAAGACAGGGCAGCAGAGTTGCTGTGCGCATTTATCCTCATTAATTCACAGATCACAGTGAGCCTGCTCCTGATAATTCTTCCTTTTTTTCCAGGGGAATCTCCTCAGGGTATTTGGTCATATTGCTCTCCAGAGAATATGGGGGTATTTAGGTTAGCTTGTTTGCCAGATGCACTGAGGGGGGGCCTGCTGTCAGATCAAAAGGGGGGGTCTGGTCTATTAGGACTTGATGTGTAACAAATATTGATAAAGGTCTCACTTGTAGCTCCCTGATTAATCCTGGCAAGAACTTTAAAAGGAGCTTTACTGATTTCTCTAGTGCAATAATGTTTCCCCTTTTTTTTCCCCCAGATAAGAACAGACAGAGCATGAGACAGGTGCATCCAGGAAAGCTTTTCATTTTAACAGGTTCTCCCCTTTGACTTCCCTGCAACAAATTGCACTACTACCTTCAAATGAGAAATATATTGAGCATGAGCAACCCTAATGCTTGCCTTCAATTGCAGTCGGAGTCAGTCTTTTAAGTCTGTCTGCGTCACTACCCCCAATAAGCTGGCAGGCACTGGAACTTTTACTGAAATACAACGTAATTGCCCATTCTCATGGATGATCTGAAGCACATTATTCCACTAAAAATGGGCCATGTAATAAACTTGTAATTCTTGTATTTCAACCAAGACTCCTCTCAAACCTAATATAGAGCCGTTTGCATGCTCCTCAGCATTTTGACAAAGAAAGCAATTGACAGTGTGTCTTTACGAAGGCCTTTTGTTATGCTTTCAAAATAATTATTATCCTCTCTGTCCTTCCAGTTGCCACGTTGAGGTGCTGCACACTGTGCACTATATAGTCAAGGTTACTTGTTGGATACAGGTCACATCCAGCGACATAAGAGTCGTGTGCACATGTTCAAAAGGATCTGCCCTACTCGGATGTCCTTTGCTCAACTCTGAATTTTTAATAATTCTGAGGATGCTCTTGTCTATCTCGCTGAGTGAGTGAAAGGTTGATTTCTTCTTTTGGGGATCAATAAAGATTCTCAGCAGAATTTCTGGTAAAGATGCATAAACTGCAGTCTTGCTTTTGTTTACCCTTTCCCCACATCCCATTTCAGCTCCCTCTACATTTTTATTTGATTTTCTAGAGTCAAGCTATGTTCACTTCTTTGGGAATTCATACCTTGAGTTTGAGGGGTTTGACCTCAGCACAACCAACAACATAGCTGTGAGATTCCACACCCATGCGGCCCAGGGAACTATATTCTATGTGGACCGAGGACCTGCTAACGTTGATTTCTTCATGAAACTCTTCATCTCAGATGGCATCTTACAGGTGAAACGCCCGGCGACGTTAATATTATGCATGGTTGTTTGTTTATAGTAACTACATTAATACAAGTCTCCGTTTGAAGTGTCGCTGTTGTCTTAATTATAAACTCCATCTCCAATGATTCAGTATGCCTTCTGCTGTAATGAGGAGGAAGAGGCAACAAGGATCAGCACATTAACTCGTGTTGATGATGGCATAGTTCACCTTGTTCATATCAGGTATGTTCCGTTTTGCTATTATTGTGATTTAGGATGGGATTGTTCTGATTTGTGTTGTGGTTAATCTATACCCAGTTTGTTTAAAGTGATAGAGTTGCTGCTACGATGTCAGCTATTGTTTTTAAAAAGCAAATACATTACTTAACACAGAAAGTCTCAAAACAGGCATGTCCACAGTAATAATATACACGTTTTTTGTTCAAAAACTATATTAATACCAATTCAGGTGGTGTTAATGTCAACCGTACCGTGGCCGCTTATTTCAGATGTGAAACAATTATTTGTATAAAGTCTGAGATTTTGGGTTTCACTACAAATGAATGTCCTGGTTAGAGTGCCTTAGTGATCATTGAGCATGTTTTATTGGCTGATTCTTAAGTCTTCATTTGTGTTTTTTTTTTTTTTTTTCATTACAAAAAGATTAACAAGCAAGAGTGGTGCACAAAAATCAATGTTTAAATGATTTAAAGTGAGTGTGTGCCCTCCCCCACCCCCCGAGTTACATTGTTCCTGTGTCCATCTGTGCAATCTCGCTGCCAGCCCTTTCCATTATATTCTGACATGACAAGGATTGCGGTTTAGTTTTGAAGACACAAAGTTTATTATGTATGAGCTGGAAGCTGGAAACAAAGCGGCTAATGTTCCTCTCATATCAAATGAGTTTACATTGCATTAAAACAGAGAGTACAGGGACATCGTGACACTGCGATTTCAAAAAGGCAATTTCATTTGTGGTTCCGTTTGAGCGTAATAGCAATTTGCTATCTTATTTCTAAGATTAATTTTTAATATTAAAAGTAAGTGACGGGATTAACTAGAATATCAAGGTTTTGTGAGGATTAGATTTTAACAGAGGAGAAGACGACAGGTAAAAGTTAAGGGACTGAAGGTGATAATCAATTTACTTTGCCAAAGGGGAGCAAATGATTCACTGTCAGAACAAAGCAGACTTGGAAGGGTGCATGTTTCTTGGCAGAAAGCTGCACTGCCCTAAATATAAAAGTGCATCCACAAAGGCCAGTCGTGTTTAAGGTGATACAAGGCTCCACCCCTGTTTTGTTTTTTTTGTTTTTTTCTCCTGAAAGAAAACTACAACAGCGCTATGAATCAATCATAATGTTCTGCACCAACCCCTTGGAGACATGGCAAGAAAAAGAGCTGTCATAACTAGAGGGTTGGGAGTGTGAAAAAATGGGTTCCAGTGTCACAAAGCAAATTCTTTGTAATTGTCTGATGGTCGAGTCCGTCCATCTTTGTCTGATTTGACCCAGAGCTACAACACCATGGCCATCCGCAACGTCGCCGCCTAACTCATTATAGACTTTTAATATATCTTCCCGTCAAAGACGCTTTTCAATATGTTAAATAGAAACCCAGTGGGGCTGACTTCTCAAGGACAGTGAGCACAGTGCCCTCTGGCTGCTGGCCAGGCCGCTCTGGCAGACTGCTTCTAAATTAACCGCTTCTCCACGCTGGCTCTGGAGAAAGGACTTATGCAGCTTGGAGTTAGTGCCCCAAGTGTTTAGCCGGCATATGCAACAGCCTGCAAAGTACAGGCTTAACAAATCAGACTTGATTGCTTCATGGACCTCCTAACTTCCACTCGGGGAACAAGGGGTATCAGGGGACAATGGAGAGAAGGCTGTGTATCTGTGGCCTGAGTACCCTCAAGCTGCAGATGGTTAGTGCAAAATCTGCACTTAGGTAATTATCTGCTCCCCTGTTGTTTGAAAATGGAGAATTGGTTTTTGAAATGCATGAATGGCTGTGGGGTGGGTCCATAATAGTTGGAGATCAGCAATAGCGCCACAGAAAAGGATTGTGATTAATAAATGTATCGTTGGAGTAAACAAAACAATTATGCACATTGAAACTCGGCCTCACCAACGACATACAGGCAATTACAGGCATCCATTTGTTCATAGACCACATATCAGAATGTAGCGTTTGATTTTCGGTTCGGATCGGCTGTTTTCTAATCAAGACCACAAATCCTTCCTCCCTTCCACAGACAACACCTGACCCCCTGTGAGGCAGAGCTTACTCTTTCTGGCCACAAGAAAATCACAAGTACGGCAAATAATTACTGGCTGGGACACACAACACGAGGCACAAACCGTGTCTTTGCAGGTGGTCTGCCGCAACACTATCAATTCCATCAGGTAAGACACTTTTCCTGCTACCTACTGAATAATAGAAACCTAAATGACACCATTTGCAATCAGATAATAAATCACTTGTATAAACTGTTCTCATTGTAGAAAGCGAAACCTTTCCATAACTACACTGGCTGCATGGAGATAATTGAAGTCAACACAATGAGGAGCTTTCACGCGTCTGATGCCATCACCGGCAGCAACATTGAACAATGCAGGTAACTGATCAATGGCTTCATTTCAAGTTGTTGTTTTTTTTTTAATTTTTGATTGTGTCCTCCTTGTTCATACAGTACAAGTAAGCAAATCAGTTGTCTTGTACAAAACACATGCTTTTAAAATCAGAGGTCGAAATGCCACATTTGACTGACGCCAATACTAGTTTTGCTCACAAAAGAAATAAATACCAACAATTTTAGAAATAGGTGACTATAAAATGAATACCACTATTATATGCAAAAAACATACTTTTGAGAGTTAGACACTAAAAAAATAAATGGAAAAACAAAAAAAAAATGTACACAATAACAACTAGGACAAGTTTGTTCAAACATCATTGGTGCGAAATGGCCAAAATCACCCAAAAATGGACGTTCAGTCCAAGATGGCGGCTTTCCTGTAGGACATACGGCAAAGTCCTCATTGACTTTTTGGACCGTCCTGACATGATTAACATGTGATTAACATAAGCCCCTCCCAATTCCACGCTTTCTCCCCGAGCGACTTTCACAAGTAAATTTCCACCAGGATTGATGCGGTCGCAAACATCCGTGAGTTTTGAGAAAGGAATAATAAGAAGCACCTTGTGCTTGGACCTTAATAATTACAATATTTTCTTTTGATTAAATATTCACCTGTCATTTTTCCATTATCTGTAAGATTTATTTTTTCTTGGCATGAGGATAAAATAACAATCATTAATACATGTTTATGTTTTGCAAATGTTCTCATCTTAAGAAACATTGCACTTATTATGACAAATAACACTTGAATTTCCCCCTTTCCTTCTGAAACCGTCTTCTCATTAAATTACTGCACTTTGATTTTTTTTTTTTTTTTCTTTCCACATTTGATGATTAGAAACGGTTGCACTGGCCTCTAGGTCACATTTGTTATTCTTAAAAGCACAAAGTCTCATGTTGAATTCGATTTGTTGGTCATTTAAAATAACTGTTTTTCTAATTTCACAGATATACTTTATACGGCACTGAAGCGTCTGCAACAATATCCACAACTTTGACAACTCAATCAACCACCACTGACGGAGTGAACACAACAACAGTGGCAGCTCCCACACAAACACCAAGACATCCTCTGCACGGAGCTCAGGTTTGCCGTGACGGTTTCTGTCGCAACGGAGGGACATGTCACCAGCCGCAGTTTCCTGGTGGAGCTCTGCCTTCTTGTCACTGCCCGCTTCACTTTACTGGATTTTTTTGTGAGAAGGGTAGGCTTGCATTGTTGCTTCTCAGCTTTTATACACCACATACAAAAACTCACACATGAACCTACTGTACTGTGACCTCCACAATGGTATCTCCAAAAGCCAGCCAACAAATTATGTCGGTTAATATATGCTGAGCCTCTTTGGCTAATAGGTTTCACTTTGTGAGAGAATAGAGTCAACTGCATTAGGAATTTTGAGTGATGTGAATTATTCAGGATATGATTAATGAAATGAAAGATCCATATAAGCAGCTTGTGTGTCCATGTTAACCTCCAGCACTAGCTGAGAATGAGAATATGACCTTGCAGCACATACTCAACATTCAGCTACACTCCTCACCCTTGTCCCCACCAAAAATATTTATTTTGTACCAACCACTCCCAACACTAGACAGCGCTACGGCACACACATACTAAAGAGTTTTTTTTTTCCCTTTGCAGACTTCTCGGTGCACTTAAGATGTAGTCACTGAAGTCTCCCTGCGACTCTCTTGTGATGCGTTACATGTCCTGACAGTGAAGTTAAAAGCGTCCCGTGTTATCCTATTGTTGTCATTATCTACCAGTGACAACAGTAGGAGCATTAGAGTCCTGAATTAATTCCATTTTCTGTTTGCCTGATAAGGCGAGCGGAGCTGCACACAACTGAGACATTTTCAGATGCCGTGCGGTGATGCCCGTGTTCACTCCACTGCATTCTGGCTGCAGTACACGGTTAATCCTCCAACATTAATTAAAAAGCTATCAACGTAGATTGAATATGTTAATAGTGAATTACATGTGTTATATCTATGTTAGTGTGTGTCTGCTGTGTAGGAGACACGCATGCATTAAGACGAGCGTGCAAATTATCTCGAAACAAGTTGTTTACTCGAGCCCTCTGGCAAGCGGTGTTTGTCCAATCACAGCTGAGCTTCATAACGGCGCATATCAGTCTCTCGTTCTGCAAAGTCTATTGTCATGGATTAAAAACCAAAGAGCTGTCTTTTATCTCTGTCTAAAATCGAGTAAATGGATAGTTTTAAAACAGGGTGTAACAGTTGGTAAGTACTTTACGTTATATATTTAACACGTAGCCTATGTTCAGTATATGAAAAATCTTGCATAATTGCCACTTATGAAAAGTGGCTTGAATTTCAATCGTGACTGAATCCCCACTTCAGGAAGCCTATTGTTCTTGTCCTTGGTTTCGTAACTTGCACTCTTGAGAAAACACATTCTCTTCCTTTGCAACTCATACTGCATTAACTATAATTTCATGCATGGGATGTAAATAATTTTGAGTTAACAGTAACCACTAAATGTCTCGTGTGCTGTACATTTTGGGCCTGTGGAGTATTTTAAGCAAAGGAAGTTCTCATTAGTGTCACAAAAGGTTCCAATAATAGCAACTGGATTAATGCTCATCTTCACAACTCTTGTACATAGTTTAGCCTGATCGCAGCATCGTATTACTTGTTTGGAAACTACACAAAATTCTGACAGAATGCTGCTCAAAGTTAATTGTTAATAATCACTGACATGGCTTGGGCAGCCTGCATGCACCTGACACCTTTATCTGACACATATTCCATGTGCTAAAAATGCTAATTTACAGGTGTTTAAGCCAGCGAAATGTTATTTGTCTCCCCGGGCACTGTAACAAAAAAATTCTGCTATTTTTAAGACCTCACTCTCATTTGTTTTCCCCGTGGGAGACGGCTTCGTTGAGGAAAGTAGTGCCCCCCCCTCTGCTCACATGACACAGATGCTACTTTGCTGAACTAATTATTAAATATGATTTGGCCGACTTCTAAATAGGTATTAGAGAGGGGAATACGGTTCATTTATGGAATCATCCATTTGTCTGTTGATTCTCTCATTTCTCAGCCATGAAGTGTCTGGTTTCATAGGAGGGTAATTACTGAGGTGACGCAGAATATCATAACAGCCCATTACCCACTTGCATGAACATGTTGCCTGTGTGACAATGTGTAATTTGAAACTGAACTTCAATAACACAGATTTTGGGTTTGATTTTGCGATTGCTGTAAGACCGCAAGAGAAGTTCAGCTTCCTTTAAAATGTCGCAGAGTACTGTGTTGTATTTACATTTCAATACTAAACGTGCGCTAGAACGTGATTAGAGCGAGTCACTAGTTCGTTCAGAATCAGCTCTTTTCGTATTCCTGTAGCAGCCTCCGCATTAAAACCACTTGAAGCTCAGCTTCAACTTCTTGCACAGCTCGACAGTGATTGGACAAACGCGGCAAAAGCGTCACTTCCACAGAAGCTCGGCTTCTCTGGAAGGCGGAACCAGTTTTTGATTCGCAGCGTTGCAGAAATACACACGATAGCGGAGCCTTTTCTGCCTCAGTCCTGTGTAGACAAATAGCTGGTCATTGTCTATTAATTGCTCAGCGATATAGACCATTTTCGTTACACTGTAAATATTATACCATCTCAGTTATACACAATATTGCATTTTCTTGTTCTAGTTGTTTGATTGCAGAAGGAATATATGCATAAATAACTGGGCCTGAAATGAGCTTCCCCTGTTTCAAAGACCAGCAACCGCCACTGGTGTGATACTACAATCAATCAAATGTGTCATTTTATTTTTTATCATTCATAAAAACGTGGGTTTTTCCCCTCAGCCTTTTCCTTCCCTGACCATAAACTTAGTCCCTGCTTATCCCTCAACTTGCCACACTCATAGCTTCTCCCTTAAATACAGGTATTGGCCTTTTAGAGTGATTTCTGCTGAGTTTGAAGAATCACTCTTCCTCGAAGGCAGCTGACTCTCTCCGAGTGCAATCTCATAGGAGCACTCATCCAAGTCGTGTGCTTTGCAACCCCAGTATAGCCCACAGATGGAGTCCAGCGGCAGCTTTACATGCTGACAGAGTCTCAAGAATCTCAGTAACAATCTTGTCCTCACGTCTTGTTGAACTAACTAATAGCCACGAGAGAAGAATAAAACAGCGCACCCCTGCTCTTAGTTAATTATAGATACATCATCCTACCCAGTGACTAATGATGTGGATCTGTTTGTGTCCTAGATGAAATGCTGACATGTCATAAATGGCTCTGTGTTTGCCTCTACACCCTCTTATGTTATAACTGAAGAAGCTCTGATCTCTTACTGAAGTAATTAACCTTAATACATAATGAGATATAGTCTAATAGTTGAGCATTTGACTTGTTGTATACAGTCAGTAGTTCAGAGACTATGTAAATGAACACTCTGTACAAGCTCAAGTTAAATTGTAGCCTCCACATCTTAAATAAGCAAATTAGCCATTGTGTCTGTGTATTTATGTATTGTGCAGTAACAGTTATATACATGTTAATGGTGAAAAAACAGAAGGTTCTGATACAAAGCATCATCGCTGCGCCTCATTCCAAAGAGTATTATGATTTATTGGGATAAACTGCCATAGATTAGTCTACTAATCTATAACTAATTTGATTTATGTACTGTCTAGAGACAATACATAAATAATGGGAGTGTTCTTCACGCTCATCAACACTTACATATTTTATACGCCGTATATGACCCACAGATCCCGGCGCTGTCACCGCTGGATTTAAGACTACAGCGGGGATTTGTGCTGGTAACATTTTCAAGTAAACTTAAAGCTTCATATTCCTCTCTCCTGTGCACCTAAATGCCAGGGGTTATATTGTCAAGTGCATTACTGGGAAATACTCCTCAGGTAGTATTACACTCAAAATGTCAGCACACCTCTGAAGTGAATCACCCACGAAAGCTGTCAATCAAAACCGTTCAGCGGGTATATCTTCGGTGTGGCTTGATCATAAGATCATAAGAGACAAGTGTGAGATGTGAGTGTTGCTCTTTAATTTGCGGGTTCCTGGGGATTCGCCGTTGTGGTGGGGGGTGAGCTGTAATCCAGGCCAGGATTACCTGCTGGTTCTGGTGAGCGTTTGATATCGAGAAGCCAACCATATGAGAGGTTATGTCAAGATAAAAAAAACAGTTCATATGGGTATGTCAGACTTTTAGGCTATAATAGATTGTCTCATCAAAGAAGTCACAGCAGGTCGTGGACCTCGCCAAAGACATTCTGTCAAAGTGTGAGCACTCAATTGAAAACTAAGTGATCACACAAAAAAAATTAGTTACAGAGTGAGTGGCTGCATGCTAGAGAATTAGGCATTAAAGCCAAAACTAGTGAGGCAGGAAATTATTCAGACTTGGTCTGTATTGATCATGACCTCCTTCTATGGCTCATTACCTCATGTCCTTACTTCTCGTACTATATCTGACGCTGGGGTGTAAGATGTTGGCCAGAAAGGAATGATAAAATCAAAGTTGAGAGCACAGTTTTGTACCTTTTTATATCTCTTTAACAGCTTCAACCGTTTTTCCTCATGTGCTTTGAAGTAACCTATTTCTTTGCTATTTCTCTTTTTAGTATTTCTCTTTTACCTTCTCTAATCTAATCTAAACCCAGTATCTCTGTGATAAGTACACACATTTTATTTGTGTGTTTAAAACAATATTCAACACCTGATGGCAGCGGGGGGGGGGGTTCTTCATGATCAGATTTACAGAAATCGTCTTACTAAAGATAAATCCCAGGTAATGTTTTTCATGAATGAGAACCAAAGTGACTTTTTTTTGTAGTCAGGAGAAATAACAATTTAAAAAAAGGACTAAAAACAGTGATTTTTTTTGGGCATTGACGCTTTCAGATTGTGTTTGACATTAATAGGACCCGATGAGGGGTTGTCAGATTCATAGTTTGCCAGTACACTGGCGAGTTGCCGCCAGCTCTTTGTGTGGGACTCCAGCAGGCGTGTGCACGTGTGTGTGTTCGCTGTAATTAATCTGCCTCACTCACAAATTGCCAACAAACATTACAGGATTGATTCATCACTTTCATCGCAGAGATAATTCTTCTTCCACAAGAACAGAAACATAGTTTTTTTTTTCCCTCTTTGTAATTTGAATTATTGTCTGTCATGTAAGAGTCACATAATTCCCTGTGCAGCTCGCGGGAGTCGGACACTCTGATTGGCTGCGCAAAGAGCAAAAACTGCAGAACACACAGGCGACGGTAACAGGATTATGACTATTTGAAAAATGGCAGTGTTAAAAACTTTCTCCTTTGTTGGTCTGGTGACTAATCATTAAACGTGACCAAGTCAGCATTTTATTCAAGTCCAGGCCACCCCGAGCACTCCTTACTGTCAAATGCTGCATTCCACCTGTGGTATGTGTTTTACGACTCTGGCTCGTTAAGGCCAATTTTCTGATGGTCTGTTGATTAGAATTACCGATAAAACCAGGAATTGTGTTGTTCCTTTTGCCACAAAGAAACTCGGCTGGTCCAGCAGACCAAAAACAGAGCAGTATAAAGCCACAATATACTGTGTAGGACAGACACAATACGAACACGCAAAAGTGTGCGTTGTTCTTCATTTTTCAACCAATGCTGTGCATTCAGTTGAGTTTCACACAACGTTTGTGTTACATTTTCTTCATGTTGCTTTTCTTTTACTTTCTATTCATTTTTAACTGTAGCCAATCATTCACGTCAGTTTTGCCAACATCAAAGCACCAAAAAAAAAGTGACGATGAAAGAAAAAAACAAGCGTGACCACATCATGTACATTATGAATTCTCTTCTGAGAATAAACTGCACTTTTCCTTGAGAGCCAGACATTGAAAGCAGAATCCCCTGAGCTGAAGCCGCGATGGCCTATTTTGAATCGACTGTCATGTACCCGGGAAGCGAGCTGTCCACCAGGTGTACAGTGTCCTTTGTGTAAAAGACAACAAATCATCACTGGCGTGTGAAGTTGAGGACCTGAGTGGGTACCTCCGCCCCCTTTCTATACAGTTATACCCCTTTGAAATCCAGTGGGAAATAACACACTAGCACACAGGCTTGACACGACTCTGCTGACTCTGCTCGCTGGCCCATTATCAGTGCTGTGAAGGCAGGCACACACCAGGCAATTCATAACTTTTATTGTAAAATAAAAGTTAGTTCGCAGAGTTTATTCAAATTAAAGTGTAATTGTATTTTTTTAACTGTGGTTCTACTGACCTTTCACTCTTGATCCTTGTTCCCAGATGCCACAGTATACATCCCATCGTTTGATGGCACGTCTTATTTGGAGCTGCAGCCTCTTGCCTTCCTTCTCCAGACGTCTGTGGCTGCAACTGCCAATGACACCAATGTTTCTCTCAGTCTGACAGTGAAGACAAGATCTGCACAGGGCACCCTTCTCTACAGTGAGTATTATCTCTTTTGTTGCACATTTACAATCTCGGCAACTCGGTGGATGGAGTGTGTTCAAGTGTTTGCATAATGTCTTTGCATTCATATGTAGTTTTCCTTATTAAAAAGGTTTCATCATTATTATTATTATTATTATTATTATTATTATTATAGCATACAGTGCACTGTCCTTGTGCAATAAATATGACATTTTTAGAGCTAATATATCCGTGTTGGGATGCATCACATTGTCCTCTATGAAATACTCGATTTAAAAAAAGATCAGTGCATCATTTTGGAAGTTGTTTGTTTTCATTTTGTTGCGCCGGACAGTTTTTTGGCTTTGTTGCAGACTGAGGCGAGCAGGCTGTTTTCACTCTTAATGCTTTGCTAACAGACTGCTGGCTGGGTATTCAGGACAGACATGAGAGTGGTGTCAGCGGTCTCATCTCCAGACTCTTCACAGGAACATAAAGAAGCATTGTTCCTAAAAAGCGAAATCCTGCGGTCAAAGTGTTCACAGAGCAGCTATAGTTGGAAAGCACTTGCAGAAGAACATGCTTTAAAGTGTAGCTGGGAAGAGACGAGCCAGTCTGCACTGCAATATATTGTCCAGACATGATATGGGAAAGGGAAATGTGCTTGTCCTTAATATCCTCCTTCAGTGTTTCGCTAATTACAAAGAGATTGTATATCAATCTCTAGTTAGGTTCCATTAGTAATTAAATTCAGATGTTTAATGTGCGATGCCATTTGTTAAAAGGCTGCTTCATTCCTTTTTCACAAGGCCTTGGTTCTTCAAAATGAAAGTGCTTGTGTAATATCATCAGAAAAATGTTTACAATATCTGATCTGTTAGACATATTGGCCCAGTTTTAAGTGGGTCCGTCTGGTTGTGTTGCTGGGGGGGTAGATCCGCCTCTCACTGTGGGAGAAAGAAAACAGGTTTGCATCATTAGGTTATTTCAGCAGTCATGGCATTGTTGGGATGTGGGAAGATTTGTGAAAGTGACTGGTTGTGCTTTTTGGTAAATTGTGATTGTCAGTAGGAATAGAAACGCCTGTAAGCTTAGAAAGGGGGTGGCAGCTCTACAAGCAAGGCTGTTTTCCAATGCCAATAGTGACACAGCCTGGAAAGCAGACCAATCACATATCAAAAATGCTACTGAGGCGTTTTCATCAAACATTCAGAGGGTGAACTTGCCACTGATGTGTAGTCTGTTTAATCTATCATCATCACAACAGCATTATAAGAGCCGAACATTGTTTTTCTACAAGTGCACTTGTGTTTCGTTGCTCTTAAGATATTCACCATCATTACACCAAACAAGAGATCGATCAAATAACAGTCTTATAGTGAAAAGGCAGGCTACAGCCTGGACAGGTCAGCAGACATTCACATACAGAAGCAAGCATTCACACTCACTTTAGAATTAATCTTATACCTAATTTGAATATATTTGGACTGGAGTGTTCTCCGGTGTCCTCCCACAGTCCAAAAATGTGCAGATTTGGGGATTAGGCAAATTGGAAACTCTAAATTGACCATAGGTTTAAATGCGAGAGTGAATGGTTGTTTGTCTCCGTACCCCGCGTTTCGCCCTGTGTCAGCATCCTCTTGTGGAGGATAAAGCAGTAGAAGATGAGTGACTGGGCTGGACTAGACTGGACTGGAGTACCTGGAGAAACCCTCAGTCAAACCACCTATAGTTGACAAGGTTGTATCAATTTAACCCAACTGGAATTCAAACCAGTACCCCTCTCGCTGTGAGGCAACAATGCTGACCACCACACCGCCATGTATAAACATGCATTTAAATTATAAGCGATATTTATATGGAAATATACTAGAATCATTGAAAGTTTGAACTTGAGGACAGCAACATGAGGCTCAAAGATATAGAGCAATACTCAGAAGGAAGCAGGAGCTGGGGAACAAGGACTGGGCTGACCGTGACCTCTGTATTGTACATATGCCCTTTCTTTTGTTCCCACACCTGCACACACACACAGGGAGGGAGATAGTGGGAGATGCAGGTTCCCCCTTGTTACCGAAGGAGATTTGGATAGGTAGGCCATGCAGCCACCGAGTAGACCCCGATAACAATGGAGCATTGTTTTGTGAGGAAAAAGAGCCACTGGATTTGTGGTATTTTTTTTTTTTTAAGGGGCTGAGAAAGCTGAGGCATGAGAATTCTATTTCAGTGATCCAGCTTTATGTGTATTATACATCTGTTCAAAGTATGTACCGTATGCATACATTCTGCGACAATAAGCTCAGTGCCTCGAGCTGTGGTTCTGCTAATGACTCCAGAAAAACCTTCCGACTGTGAATTGTGTTGGACCACTATTGCGGCTCCTGGCACCTGACAGAATGCAGCCACCTTGATCTAGTGAAGCTATCTTTGTTCCCGCGTGACACCACGGGGAATCGGGTGCAGGTCGAAACACGATTGGCTCTGTGTGGTGATCACAGGCTATTTACTCTGCACCAAGATGGCACAGACATCACAAGATTTATCTCTCCACTATAACCTCAACCAACCCCTGATGCATTATCTACAGGTTCATGGCCTCCCATTTTCATTGGCAGAACTCACCCGTGCTTCCACTCCTTTGATCAAAGTGTGGATTTTCTGCCTTCACTAATTTACAAAGCGTAGTGGACAGCAGCAGCAGCAGCAGCAGCAGGGGTAAATGGTGGAGAATGTCCTCACTCGAACTCAGAGTGTGCAATGATGTGCTAGTGTAGTGTAGTTTGATTAATCGTTTGATTTTGAAATATTTTATTCTCTTGATTATCTAAGAACTGACTGAGGATTTTCAGATTGTATTTTGTGAAAATGTTCTTAAAAGTTTAAACAGTGTCTTTTTCCTTAGAGTAATACAAGCTTTACTTCTCTGAGCTGACACTGGCCTCCCATGATGGCAAGTGTTCTAACAAAGACTTAAATCTTTGTGTTAAAGGAGCCATTAATTAGTCAGCTCTTAGAAACTAATAGGACTCTAAATGAGTGCTTTTTTAAGGTTGGTGCACATGGAAGGTCAGCTAGCTAAGCCTTTAATATACATTGACAGTGGTGGTTTTAATTTGCAGGTAAATGGTGTTGTGTCTGACACAGGTGCCCAGTTAGACTGATCAAACCTAATTTGTGCTTCCATTTAATTCTATATGCGTAGCTAATGTGAGAATAGAAATGCAGAAATGTATGTATTTTTTCAGTCATGTTTATTATTTCCACTAGAAAACCTCAGCAATTGATTACCTACATTTTCCTTTGCCAAAAACCCCCCTCAAAAAATGCAACTTCTTTACAGTGTTTTCATATTAGTAATTTTAATTGCCCTTGGGGGACTGTGGAAATGGAACAAACAACAAACAATGGCAAATGTTTTGAAAGAAATAAACTAATCTCCTATAGGGGGGAAAACCACTACTGGAAAACATCTAACATTCGTCATAGGGTGTGGGTGTGACAAGTGAATTACAATGTGTCTAATGTCAAGCTAACAAAATCATGTCACCTCCATCTGCCATTAAGTTGCCTCGTATATCCACGGCCGTCATATATCAGCCGTGTTGATCTTAAGTCATCGCCTGCCTGAGCCTTTGCAGATTTATTCTGAAGAGTTGTTTTGAAAAATAACCACTGCCCTGTGAAACCGGTGGAGTCACACGACAACACACGCACAGCATCTTTCCCTACATTAACAAAATGAACGTAAACGCCACCCCAACTTGAGCCGTATTCCTATTTTAAATTGGTTAATTCAATTAACTTGGCACCCATCCCTTTTATTATTCCCTATCATATTTACAATATTTCACTTCGGCAGCGTGTGTACACCAGAAAGCAGTCTGTGAGACTCGAGAGATGAATGTTCAGAGGAGGGCACGGTGCCTTTTATCTGGTAATGCTTCCTGGCTTAAAGCGCGCCATCGTCTTCACATCAGAGGGAAGGAACTGAAAAGAAAACTCCAGAGATCAAACAGACAAAGTTAATCAGAAGACAACCAAAAGACATGCATTGAGATGAGAGAATATCTCCGCCAGACCTCCTCCATATTCTCCTCTCCTCTTTTTTACACCTCTCCCCGAAGCCAACATGTGAGTCTCCGCCCCCCCTCCCCGGACTTCAATTGTCAGCACGAGGAGAGAAATACAAGGTGGTAGGGTGAGGGAGAGAGAGAAAGGGGTAGGGAGAGAGAAAGAGAAAACAGGTGACAGGCTCTGACAAAAGGACGAACGCTCTGTTAGGCTTGGTGCAGCATAACAGGGCCGTGGGGACACTGCAGAACAATATCCTTACAGAAGAGAAATAGAAAAATAAAAGATGGGGCAACATTGACATCTATAGTACATAACATTTGGCAGCAAATGAGTTATGGTGCTAAGTGGAAACAGCTGGTTTGAAAAGGAGTCAAAAGCTCATCGTTGCAGAGGGAAGTTTTGTCTGGGTGGGTTTTGTTGTCTTTTCTGCTGCATTCATTAACTCCAGCTGGTCTCCTCTGAATCTGTAGTTTGCCAGTAATGTAGATGATTATGTGCCGAGCATAATTATGTTTTATCTTGTCATCTATCTACACAAATGTGCTTTCTTTTTATTTTTGGAATGTGCTCCATTAAGTCAAAGTTGTTTGTTTTTTTTCCCAAGTATAATAGTATTGAAAATGTTACAAAAATAATATCCTTTATATTGTTCAGATTTCCACCTTTCGCCCTGTGTCAGCTGAGATTGGCACAGCTCCCCCAGCGACCCTCATATGGAGGATAAAACGCTATAGGATGGATGGATATTATAAAATTGTGTTCAATAATTAAAGAATTGTGAACACAGACACACTACTGTCTACACATCATATTTACTGGTGGCCTCAGAGCCTCAGGCTTACACATCTGTTCAAGGTGACTTCCTGTGATGCTGCTCAGTAGTTTGTGAGAATCACACAAATAACTTGCAGAGACTTGGTGTTTGCCAGGAAGTCAGAATCATTCTTTTCCTGAAAATAAGCATAAAATGAAAGCCTTAAACATTGCATCTTGCCTCTTTCTTTTCCCAAAATTGCATTTTAAGTTTTTCTTTCTTTGAGGCACAGGAGGAAAAAAATAAATAAACAAAATACGACGCAGACCTATTTTTGCAGTGTGACTGCATCTGATGGGTGTTTCAATTACATTTGCAAACTTTGCCGAAAAGCTTCTCATCCCATCAGAAAACTGTTTTCATAAAGTTCCCTTTTACCTCATCACAAAATCGCTAAAATGCTGGTGTCGAGAGGAAATGGAAGTCAATTTTTGATTATAAAGCCTTATTTCTAGGAATTAGCAGGTGTCCTCATTTCAAATGTAAAGTCAGCTCAGGATTTATTATAACACTGTCAGAGTAGTTTAGCAATTGGAAGCATGACATTCTTTTTCCGCCTCAATACCAGAGACGCCTTAGAATCCCGACGGCCCTGTGATGACATACAAGGAAGTGATGCACAATGGAGCTGCGCCACTCAGGGTTTAAATTTTATAATTAGTTCTAAAATCAACAGGGAGCCACTGCAGATATCTTAGAATAGGTGACATATGATCCATTTTTTCCTTTTCAAGTGTCAAGAGTCAAGTTGCTGTCATTTTAGACAAAGTATTGTAATTAGTTTACAAAGTAGACACGAAAAGACACGCTACGACACGATACGATAAGATACGTATGCCTGAATCCTGCATCCCAGCAGCTTTGTTTGTTTGCAAAATGTTCCATATTTAGTTTCAACATTGACTGGTGTACAAAGGCCTTTTTGTGTAGTCTAACATTATTGAATTGTGGAACCCTGGACCTCTGTCTGTATTCATGGTTCAGGACACGGTTAGTGTCAGAGGCGACGTGCTTCGCCAGTCTCAACATGCTGTTGTGTTAGGACGATTCATAAAGTTTTTCGACTGGTTGACCTGCAGTACAGTCTTTGAGCAGATTTTCATTTCATGAAGCCCTTTTGATTCCACAGCAGTGGGCTGACTGCTGTGTACCATGTGGTATTACAGTACTGCAGAACATTCATTACCACAGAGGTATAAGACAAAAGAAGAACTTGTTTACTTGCCCCAAAAGACCTAAGGCGTCGGAGGAAATGAAGCCTTTGTTTTGTCTTTTGGCAGAATCAATTCAATATGGTCTTTCCATGACAACTGCTGGCCAATCGTGACAAGTATTGTCAAGTATTTATAAGACAGAACCTGTTTGATTTGGGAACTTTGTGGCAGTCAGATGGTGATCCGAAATACTATCTCTTCAGTTTTAGCAGTGTTTATTTTGGTCATTAAGCAAGGTGAGTAAAACTGTATCATCAGAGTACTTTAACATATTGATTTGCTGTATTTGTCCGGCAGTCGTCGGTGTAAACAGAACAGCTGAGCTTTGATAAGACATGTTTTTTGTAATTAAAGTTTTATGAATAGTGTTGCTGACATGACATGAGGTCACTGCATTGCACCAAAAACAGTCTACTTGTTGTTCAGTTACAGGGACATGTTGAATGTGTTTTATATAGTATTTATTTCACTATACCTTTACAGTATACAATGTGTACAAAAAAGAACTGATGGGAAAATTATTATAATAAACCGTGTGTCTGTAGAAGATGTGGCCTGCTGGCCGGAGACCAGGGATTGATTCCTGAGGAACTTCACATACAAACCTTTACAGGAAAAAAAAAAAATACAGAATGACACGGGGGAAAGGTGGGTTGCAAACTGATTAAATGCTGCAAGGAAGTAAAAAAAAAAAAAACTTTATTTTCCCTCGAATTAATAATGCTGTCCATAGTGATTTTATTTTTGACATGGTATAGCAATCATATCGCTCTGCAGAAGAAGGATGATAAATGGTGAGTCATCTGATCTAGATATTCCCTCCTGTGGTCCATTCAGGAACAGTGGTTAGTAATATAGAACTGTTAAGTGCATCCCTGTTGAGTCTTAAGACAGGGAACACCTCAAAGTCAGCTTAAAAGACACATTATCAGAGTGCAGCATTGTAACCTAAGCACAGCCTCCGTTTGACAAAGAGATGGGGATTTTGTGAACACTCATCTCACCCTGGAGGAATTGTTGGGAGCTTTCATATCAGTCACTATGCAGCCTTGAAACAACAAGCTGCAGTTTCTGTGCCATCTTCCTCTGGTGCCCAAATCCTCCTCCCTCGCCTGTACTTAATAAAAAGATGACACACATGCAAAGCCTTTCAAAGAGACAAGACTGTGTCTGCAACCTGTACACCTCCGCTCTCGCCCGGGCCCACACAAGCCCACTTTCTAAATGTCCTGGCTCAATTATCATTGAAAACATAGGGGGGGGGGGTCAGCTCTGTTTGTGTTGCCCCTTCTCAGTATCACTCCCTGTGGGTTTGTGCCTCCCACCCCCTTCCCCGTGCAGCTGAAATGTCCCTGTTTGAAAACAGTGCTACATTTTAGGCCTCTCTAACAGCGCGCCGCTCCTGTCCTGTCCTCTGCCCTGCAACCATGTTTTCTGTGACAGTGGCAGGCTCTCACTTTCCAGCTCTGTCTCACTCCAAGAGCTGTATTCTTATGTTGTCTGCCCTCCGCTCATGTTTACTCAGACAGTGGTGTGGGACTGATGTGCACTCTCTTTCTCTCTCCACCTCCCTTCTGAAGACTCCTGGTAGCTTGTGTGGGAGGATTAATGCTGCAGCTGTATGTCGCTCCTTCAATGCACCATCTCACTGGAGTCTTTGCTTACCCGGCAGCCAATCATGATATAATGAGCATATTACATGTACCAATCTGGGAAGTGGCATATATTATAACTGCCTCCTGTTCCACAATATAAACAGTTTCTGGCCTTAATCATCCGACTGAGGTCATGCTTCTGTCTTCTGAAAAAGGCGAGAGCCACTGCATCCCACTTCTATATAATGTGTCCTGTGCTTGTACCTGCTAATAATTTTAAATGTAAAAATCATATACAGTCTTGGATACATAGCAGAGGCTCATACGGAACCACAAAAAGCACCTGGTGGCCTGTGTCCTGTGTGTTTAATAGCATATTATGTGGAGCACACGTCAATGTGAACGAGGTCTAGAAAAACAGAGGCATACTCACTGGCTGTTCAGTGGCATTTGTCCACAGATGTGGATCCTCCCGCAGATTGATGAATATTGATCACAGCCAACAACATGTGTTCAGTTTGATATCTCACATTCATCAAGTTTCCGTCTTATTTCAGTTTTAGTAATTGGATTTTTGTGATTTGATCTGCTTTTTGTTTAGTTCTGTCCATCACTGACTTGTTAGAGTTATGTGTTGTGTTTTATCAAATATAAATTGGAAACTAAAGCTGTTGATCATTGTTATGTATAGTTACCATAGTAACAGATTTCTGTTGCAGGGCGTCAGTGCTTCTAAGCTGTGCAGTAGCTCAGACTGACGTGTCTGTTAGAACAGCTGTATTTGCTACCTACCTTTTATTATTAAGGTAGGTACTAAATTAGTTTTTATACATTATTGTTTAGTTTTTAGTTTTTTGGCTAAAATGTCAAACCTTTGGCTTAGTTCTTGTTGTGTTACTGTTAAACACACTGACAATTGTCAGGCTCTACTTGTTGTGTATCTATATCAGGTCTCTAAGTCAACTGCACATGTGTTTGCTGCTGAGCAGGAACGACGTTGGATGATTATGTAAAAGAAAATCCCATGATATTCACCACTGTCTTGTAGAAATATGTATTTCAGATTCATTTCAGATCAATGACATAATCTGTATTAGTTTACACATTGTATCAGGTTAAAAATCACATAATCCTTCTTTAGATTCTTTGCTAACCACATTTTCTTAACAATCACAGCTCAGGAGCAGAACTTGGGGGATCGTTTCCTTCATGTTTTCCTTCAAGACGGAACTCCGATGGCTGAGCTTGGATGTGGTGGCAGTCGCGTTTTGAATGTAGCTGCAAGCCAGAGCATCAACATGAACAGATGGACGCCAATCTCAGTCCGGTAAGTCGCCTCACGTTCTCATATTCTGTTGACAAAGTCAGTGTTGTTGCATGTTTCTAATGAGGGTTGGGTGTACTGTACTGTGCTGTATGTTATTGCCTGTGGTCTTTTAAGAAACCGAGGAAAAACAGGAATGATACATGTGGTTTTGTGAAAATAGGAAAGGAGACTACAGAGAGCACTTAGATTGTGCAGCCCGCCACCAAGGCTGCCAACTTTCCACATCTGGAATAACTACCAAAATGTAATAATTCCATTCTTCCTTGCCATAACCTACACCCTTAGAAAATGTGATCAAAATCTGTCCTTTACCTTTTCAGTTATGCTGCTCATAAGCAGACAAACATGGCCAAAAATATAACCTTCTTGTCAGAGGGAGTGAAATTGCTGAATGACATGGGTCATCCTCAACGACGGAAATTCAATATCCATAAATTCATTATTGCAAAACATGAAAGTCAAAGACAGAACACAAATATCAGCGGGTTCAACTTTATGAAATGGCATTTCTATTTCCTTCAAGCAAAAGGCAAAACAAAATGAGAGATTATTTAAAAAAAAATGTATTCATCAATAAAAACAATTTGCGCTTCTACTGATTGCCACGGTGATAGAGTTGTAATGGAAGTTCACACCATCAGACAAATCTCAACTTCAGTGCATCAACATCCGTGTACTTCCTGTCAAAATGTCAAAGACATAAACAAAGAAAACTGTCCAGTCTACTGACAGTCTTGGTTTTGGTGTGGTGGGTTCTAACAGCCAGCTGTCTGCTTTCTACACACACACACACACACACACACACACACACTGCAAACATGTATTCAGTTTGTCTGGAACTCACTTCAATAAATCATTGTCTGAGACAAGGAGACAAATTGTTTCTTGTGTCCCATTGTATGTAATTGAGTTTCAGCAGCAGTACGTGATCTAGTTCATTGTGCAGGAATACTTTTTTTTTTTTTTTACTGTTAATACTTATTTAAATGGGGCTTTATGTAAGAGAGGTAAAACTGCTGCCGCTCGGGTTTAAAGCAGGTACAGCAATCCAAGTTCAAAGTGTTGCTGTGCCTCCTTGACAGGTGTAGTTTGACAGGTAGTTTGAGGATACTGCACAAAGTGAAAGGCTGATCTACATGGACCTGCATTCACTCACGCACGCTGTTAAACTGTGTTCATGCACATAACATGAACATTGAATGCATTTGGTGGGTCACACAGTTGGTATAGTGGGTTGGCACTCTTGCCTTTGTAGGAAGAAGACCCAGGTTTGTGACCCGGTCAGAACAAGAGCCTTTCCGCATGGAGTTTGCATGTTCTCCCCATGTGTGCGTGAGTTTTCTGCGGGTTCTCCAGTTTCCTCCCACAGTCCAAAAACTTGGGGATTAGTGATTGTGAGAGTGGATGGTTGTTTGTCTTGTGGCCCTGTGATGGACAGGCGACCTACCCCGCCGTTCGCCCTATGTTAGCTGGGGTTGGCTCCTGCTCCCCCTGCGACCCTCATGTGGAGGATAAAGCGGTAGAAGATGGATGGATGAACCCATTTAGTTCATTGCAGTGTCGTAGCAACAGGCAGAGTTTTAGTGAGATGAGGCACCAAAACAGTAGTTGTTGTATATCCACCAATGTGGTCTACAGAGAGAGAGTGAGAGTCTGAACCTCCACTGCTAACCTGTGAAAATATCTGTCTTCATTTTTCGAAAGCATCTCCGATGCAAAGGTTGCCTCTTCTCTACTCGAAACATTTTTGAGACGTGAAGCAAGGCCTTGCAGATTCCTTAACGCTGGGCATTTCAGACCCATAGCTGCAGCTTGCCGTGTTTGGCTAACTCTTCTGGCAACCCAGACGTCAAAGCTTTTTTTGGTTGGGTGGCGGTGAGTGGGTGGCTTAACAGGCACAAAACACAAGCTCACAACATTTAAACAGAATTCGAAGGCTGTAAATTATACAATAAACTTGTGAATAAACTGACCACAGTATACTATTTGCATGTGCACTTGCATGTTTTCTTAGTCTCTGATAACATAGCATGGCCATTTTATGGCTTAAAGGTATAATATGAAACATTTCTATATTAAAAAGAATTTAAAACGAATTAATTTACAGCATGTTGTTGAGTCGTTGCAGCGACAGACCTTTTAATTTTGGTTGCCTTTTTAAATTCATCATCTACTTGTCAATGCTATACATTTGAGGACAAACCCCCTATGAAAGGTCAGAGCTGGGAAGGAAATATTAGTTATTACTAATAGCCATTGTGTTGTCTTGTTGTTTTTTATTTTCCCTGCAACGCACAAGAGAACCACACAATTATCATGATCCCATGCTGCTTCTCAACATCATTAAACGCCGTCTTCTGTTGAAGTGTTGACTCTCTAGGGTCAGAAATTTTTCATAAGATTTCTTTCCATACAGATCCTTTAAGTTTGCACAAGTAATCATGCCGTGCATAACACCCAGCGTGTCACACAGAGACAGTTCACAGAGAGAGCGAAGATAATAACTATAGGGTTTCCGTTCTTCAACACAGTTTACTTGATATAGCAAAGCAACATTAAACCCTCTGATAAGTCACTTGTGAATTCAATCAGACATTTTTATCTCATATAAGCTGCACTGCACATAGCAGCACACTTCTTTACTTCAGTATAAGAGTCACTGGAGGATGAGGTCTTCAAGGGCAAACCTAGATTAGTGACCTCCATCACTGTAACCAAGACACCGCACGCACCCCTGTCCATATTATTGAGGTCGAATGTCAAAGGTCCAACCCACACAAATCACTGGGAAATCTGTACACAATGTTAATGTATGTCAAACTAAAATGACTGCATGTTCACATGTTTTAACATATACAAAATTGTATTTAATGTATCAGATCAATTTTAAAATGTAACACATGGCAAGCATAGCAAGAGCATTCAATAATTTAGTACATTCAGTGATAGCTATACACTACAGAGTAAGTGTAAATCTTTATATTATCTCACCTGACTTCCGTCGCCTCTCTGCCAGAAAACCCTTGCGGATTAATTCCTTATTTGAGATTAAGAGGTAGTCAAAGGTAGATTGAATGCGTAACATGATCCAAACTCCAGCATGACATTCCTACAATGACATAACTGCACAACTCTCACAAAGCTCGAGTCAGATGATGATGATGATGATGATGATGATAGCATACTTGGATAACAGAGTCATAATTAGAAACAATTATCTCTGCCAGCATGTCACTGGATTTAACAATTTAACTTTTATGACGCCACCCTGGATCAAATTGTTCCTTTACAAGCCACGAGCAAACAACACAGCTCTTGATCGTGATTATGAGATTAAAAAAAAAAAAACAACAACAACTTCTAAGCCTCTGCAAAAGATTTGGTACCAAATGTTGAACCTGATCCACAAGCATTTGCATTTTCAGAACTTCCAAATGGGTTCGAACACAATGCTTCCCTCATGCACAGCTGATCCTCTGTCTCTGTGGAGCACACACAGACTTACAACTGATGAACTGTGGGGTGGAATGAGCCAGTGGGACAAATGAGAGAAGTCCTGCTGCGGAGCTCTGCCTCTATTTATTCTCGATCGCTTCAGCAATTTCATTCATATGCAAATGAACGCATGACATCATCTTGTCATGTCTGAGTAGTGAATACTTATTTCCCTGGGATAATAGTTGGCAGCACTGAATGCAGTTGCTGCAACTTGCTGTCGTCAGCAGCTACGCAGTGCAGGGCAGTGTTTGAGTTTAACTGTTCATAATCTAAGCTCCAGTGACCACGCAGGAAAAATCCAAATTGCCTGATGTCACTATAACCAACCCCCCCTTCTTTTTTTTTTTCTTCTTCCTCTTTCAAGCACTCGCATGTTCTTCTTTTAAACCACCAGTCCTGTCAACACTAGTTTGCAGACTCACAGAATGTCACAAATATACACTATTTATTAGGAACTCTGGTCCTCTTTTATCTTGATCTAATGACTGGCTAGTCTTTCAGGCCAGGACTGAATTTAGAAAAGGCTGCTTTCAATGCCGGGTCCAGCTTTCTCTTTGAATTCTCTGCAGCATGATCCAAAACTCAATTTATTTGTATCCGACAGGCATTTTGAGCCATTTTTCTTAATGACTGTCCATTCTGCAGTGCTCAACGTTAAATACACATCCACATACGTGACTGTCCCTCTGTTTTATTTCCCTAAACATTGAACCTTTTTAACTTCCATGTGTCGGCAACAGGTGGGATTGAAAGTGAGTCTTCTTTAGAGAAGCAGCAGAGAATTATCACATGATGAGAGGAGACAAGGCAACAAAGAAAGGCAGGGAGAGAGCACTGGCTAATGCACATCATCATGTCTGCCACATTCGCTCTTCTTTCTCCACCCCACCTCCTGATCTCACCATTCTACCAACCACAAATTCATCTCCTTCTCTATCCTCTATTCTCTATCCGCTTCCTGTAGCTGCTCGCATCCGCTTCAAGACTCTAGTGCTTTGCGTTCCATGCTACAAATGGATACGGTCCAGCCTGCATCCAGGACATGATCAAAACCTACACCTCCGCTCTGCATCAGCAAACCGGCTTGCTGCCCCCCTCACTAAGAGGAGCAGAGGCATTCGCCAAACTAATGACTGTTCTCTGTCCTGGCTCCCAAATGGTGGAACGAGCTCCCCATTGACATCGGGACAAGAGAAAGCCTCCACATCTTCCACCGCCGGCTAAAAACACATCTCTTTTCGACTCTACCTCGACTAAGACGACAGGGGAAAAAAAAAAAGCACTTACTTGTACTTATGACTTGCACTTTATAGTTTGGCTTACTTGAAACACTTACTTACTTATAGCTCTTGTTTGTACCTAAAGGTAGAAATGCTCTTATTGTAAGTCGCTTCTGATAAAAGCGTCTGCTAAATGACATGTAATGTAATGTAATGCCACAGTCAATTGTCAGCTTTCTCTCGACTTTCATGCAGGTCTATTTTAACGCGTGATGACCGCAGACCCTACATTTTCTTGTCCTCTTTGCAAGACTTTTTCTGAGAGTGTAAGTAAGTGAACAACATTGCGGCATGTATGGGCTTTTGCAGTTGCAGCGACTATGTCGAGGCATGGATCGCCGATACACATCTCGCACTCGAGACAGTGTGACTCTGTTGCATTTCCTGGGTGAGACGTCGTGTCCACTCGTGTGTTTTTTATGTCCGTTTATTTGTAATACTATTGTACAGCACTTTGGGCAGCTGCTGCTGTTTGGGTTTGGATTGGATTTTTAGGTCCAGGATACTTTTTTTTTATTTCCAATGCTTAGCAACTACCTGCTCTCTGCTCGCTCTGCTGGCATCATATGTTGGAGTGCTACAAGCTGTATCGCTGGGCGGATGGCAGTGGGTGTTGCAGCAGACCAAAACATAAACACAGTCTGCGGCACCATTGTTGTCAGTGAGGCCAATTTCATTTATTTTTACGTTAATAATGAGGTTTTTTTTTCCGTTGCCACTTGAGCCCGTGAAATGTCTGCGCACACCAGTGGAATACAGTAACATCCCTCTGACTTGCTCATGTAACAGCTTCCCTCTTACGCTAATGCAGCGCTGTCGGTGAAAAGAAAATAGTATACGACACGTCTGCTCAACTGACAGTCCCATACTGTGAGGAAATACGCCACTCCACCTTCTCCATGCTTCTCCACGCTGCGCCTCTATGAGCTGTGGTTGTGATAATGACATAATTGCCGCAGTCGTTATGAGGATGAGCACCATCAACACATTAAACAATGAGGAGAGTTTATTTCAAATAAATTCAAATCACTGCAGTGGGTGGTCACACAGCTGTTGTTATTCTCAGTTTTGTTTCTCAATCAGCTCAATCTTTGACATTAAAGGCAGCGATGGGAGTTTCAGTTCTCTTCAAGCCACAGTGAAGAGTTTGTTTGACAGTCTAGCACCACTCCATCTCGTCTACATGATGAGCAATAATGTAGACCTGTCTTCAAAGTGAGCGTGGGAGAGCTTATATATTTGATTTAGCTTAAGATGCATGTTTGATCTGAGCTAAGGTACACATCTATTTTTTTTTTTTTTTTAACCCTTTAACACCGAGCGTATCGCTGACCACACGGTTTGTGCTATCAGAAAAATTCCAACGCTTTCTGAAAGCTGAGAAGTCGCAGCGTCTTATGACGGTAATTTCACTCGCACTGCTGCAGGAAGCCGGAGAATAAGTGTCTTTGTCGCCTGAGAGGAGAGTTGGAAAAACGCTGACACATACGTAGTTTGCATTCTTTGGCCTGTTTTTGCACATTGAGAGACAAAGACTAAAAAAAAAATATTATTGTAAATAAACTGTTCAAATTTAACACACAATTTGTTGCTCATGTACAACTGCAGTGTTTTGTTGAAATTGATATCTAAAATCAATTTCCATTTATTTTGGAAATAAATGGAAATAGCTGTTAATAGTCTATTAACAGCTTAAATTGTTAATAGACTATTTTGACATGCAGTCAATTTTAAAAATATGCCAGATATTCAAAGTTATTCTGGAAAAATTGTCAAAATCACTTATTTGGAGGACATTTTTCTGGCACTTTTATGTTTAAAATAAGCACACACAAAAAAAAAACCCAGACAGACATTTTATGAGGGTTAGGTGTTCAAGGATAGTCTGGTGCATTTTGTTATTTCCAGTGAAAATTTCATTTTTTATATTTATTTCTTCATTGCATTCAAATGTACCATAAAGCTGTTGAGACAAATACCAGTATCAGTACTATTTCACATAAGGGGAGTGCAAGGTAACCTGGGTAATATTTCTTTTGGGCATAGGACATGTTTGGCTTGGTTTTTGATGGAGGAGGGTTTTCCTTTGGGGATGTTTGGGGCAATACTGCTCCGATTAAAGTTTGAGAGTGGCAGACTCTCAAATGCTCCCCAGGTCATTTGCGAGGCTGGTACATTACTGGCTGAATCCCGCTGCGCTGAAGATACACTGCTGGAGTCATTTCCATTCAAAAATCCAGACAATCAAAAATCAACAAGGATGACAAAGGGCTTTCTGCAGTATCACATTTCTGTCCTTGACTCAGAGTCCTTGACTAATATGCTTATTCAAAAGTACGCCACTTTTTCATGCCTTTCTTTCTTCTTTTCAGTCAAAGGGAAAAAAAAAGTATTGTCTCCTGTTTTTAATGTGGTTCCGCCTCACTGGAAATATTTCTATGACAGAGGTTGTGTCAAGCAACTCGTTTTGGCGTTCATGGCGATGTTTTTAGAGGCTGTCATATTATTAGTATCTTAACTTGCACTAGATGCTCCGTTTCCCTTTGAGCCATGTAGTAAATTAATATTCAGCCTTTACATCTATTTGTTATTGCTGTTTTCTAGTACGTAACCATTGTTTTTTTTTTTTACTTGACATTCAGTGAAAACAATACTAGCAGAAAAAAATAGCCACTATTAAGGCATAGAAAGAATACATTCAACACGTTGTTACATTGTTAATATGAAAAGCAACATTTTCTGCATGTGTAAGTTGTCCCTCGAATGTGTGGGTGACAACAACAGTATGAAGGTGGTTTAAGCTAGAATTAATGCTTGTTGTAACTTCTCCTTTGGCTATGGAGCCACGGATTCATGGGTTTATGTGCCAAGGTCAAAGAAGTGCGTCTCAGCATGAATGTTTGAGGGGTTGATTGTGCAAATTCAATCACAACAAGGGTTTTGTGGTCGTGAATCAAATTCTTTTTCATCTCAGTTCATTGTGGAACACATGACTGGATTTTTTTATGTGTTATGATGGCTTATGTCGCACCGTAAGATGAATTTGAATCAGTCAAAGCTCCTTTGTGTTTCGGTAAAGTACGCAGCTTTCGACCGCCGCGGGTTGCGTGTAAATGGCGGCGCGCTACGTGCTTAAAGGCAAGTTTTTGAACTCGTATTCTTTGTGAAACTGAGAGGGGATTTATCGTTCCCATCAATACAGACACTTTAATATATGGTCATGTTGAACCAGGGAATGATCATTCAAACCAAAGACAAATGATGGAGCGGTGGTGTGTGACTTTATTCACAATTTATCATCACTTATATGGTGTAGGAAGTATAAGATGACCAATAATAGGATCATCTGAAATGTCTACAATTCGAAGGTGAAGTTTGAGAGTTTTAAATCATCTAGAAATAATTGATGTTGTGTCTTTGGTGACTGTGAATCACAAGCATTCCAGCCAAGCACAATACCTCACACATCTGTGTAAAAGCAGTTCTTTCTTCATCACATTTGGAGCAAGTTCCAAAAACACAGGAACCTACATTTCTTATCCCTATGACATTTTGTTAGAACCTTCTTGTCTGATTAAAAAAAAGAAATCCATGTCTTTTAACATTTCCCCTGAGTATAACACTATAGCTATGTGTTCAGCTCAGTCTGTTTTCACACTAATATAATAAAACTCATCACTTTTTTTAATAGGATCCCAATGGTTGTTTCATGATTCACATAGTCTTCTCTCTGACCACTGAATACTGTTTTGATGTAAAAATACACATGGGTGGGTGTGAAACGTTGCCTAGCAACAGCTGCTTTAGAGGAAGTAGACACACAGAGAGTGTGCTGTGAGAAGTAACAATAGAAATGTTTGGAAGTCTTGGGAGTTCTTTGAATTAACTTCAAAAACAGAAGACGCTCATCGCTCCGACTGCAACTTCTGTCCGGGTCACACACACCTCGATCGACATGCTCGTCACTATGACAGTGTGGATAAAGAATAGACTAGGGCGGTTTGTTGTTGTTTGTGTATTTTGGCGCTATGCGGCTGTAATTAGTGTTTGTCTGACTGAAGGGTAAAGTAATCCCCGTCCAGTTTAGCAAAGTAATTAGTAAACGCTCATTGATTATGCTTTTTTTATTTCCTGAACTATACACTAACAATGGGCGGAATCCATCATGAGCACTTTTCCACTGGAAGATTACGTTTATTTGTTTTTGGGAGCGTGCCATGCCACAGGTGCAGCCAGGTGAAAAGTGAGGTCTTTATACGAAGCGTTTTGTTCTTAAATAACACAATGGCCAATCTGAGGCCACACACGCGTGTGTGTATAGAGCGCCGCGTGGAGAAGTACTGCCATAAAAGATTCATTGATGAAGCAACTGGCAGCCATGCCTGCTCACTTTGAATTTCTTTTGTGAAGCCCCACAATGCCAGGAGGCTTGCTGCGTGCTGTGTGCTGTCTAATTGTGTTGCTGGAGATTTAATGATAGAACACAGGCTACCCAAATTAATTGAGGCTTGCCATTCACAGCACAATCATGCAGCAAATGCTGCAGTGCTCCTTGGGAGGAAATCACTGCACCAGAGCCACAGCAGGCACGACTGTCACTGTGGGTGTAGATGTGATGCGATACAGGCCGCGTTAGATTTAAGGGAGGGGAAAAAAAACACGACGTACGGATTCATCCTGACATGTGGTGCCGTGCAAACGATGGCGTGGTGTGGCATTTCAGAATAATAGCACATGATTGTTTGTTTTGTCTCTCTTCAGTCACGGCTGATGTTTAACTTTAACTGCCTGTTGAGTTAAAAAAAGAAAAAGAAAAAGAATTTCATGATACTAACATCGTATGACCCATTTACATTTTAGCTGCTCTCAGGTATGAAACCCTGCTGAGTGTATTCTCCGCTTGAAGGTTTAATAGATTCCTGACAATGAATCACCAAATGACTTGCAAATTATTAACTCACCATTACCGTGGCCCACATTACCATGACAATATGATTTTGAAAAAGCATTAAAAGAGTGGCAACTTTCCTGTCAGCCAGGGGAAAGTGTTGCAAGGGCACCAGTGCATTGTGTGATGTTTTACCGCCATCTGTTGCCAACGCTTTCAGATGTTTCATGCAATAGTGTCATATTTTAATCAGGAGCCTTGCTCGTTATTAATTTTCTGCAGTGAGGGGACAGCGAGGGAGGCAAATTCAAATAGGATCGTAAACGCACACACAGGCAGTCAGGTTTAACAATTACATTTGTGTCGGAGTTATTTGCGGGGTCCCCTTAACATCGCTGATCATATTTCAGTGGGTGATGATCCTCGGGAATGTTGCAGTGACGCAGTTACGCCGAATTAGTCACACGCGCTGTAAAACGGGGGACGTTAAAGATGACAAATCGCTTATGATTAGAGCATTAGCCAGATGAAGAAATGCATAAATGATGACTGAGTAAGAAAGAAAGAAAGAAAAAGATCACAGCATATATTGTGGTTTTGTTTGTTTAGAGAAACGGAAATATTCACATGTTTTGTTTGTTTACCTCCAGTGGTCCAGTGAGACAGAACAGCCAATGGTGCTTAGGGAGCTCAGGGAGAAATTGCACAGTGCTTCATCTCTGTTAGTTGTTTTTTTTTTTTTTTTATTCCTTTTGATTCACTTAAATGTTTGTGTAACAGAATCCATAGTGGTTTTTTGTTTCTATGTCTGCGAGATGGTAGTGGTGATGTTGACGATGATGATGTAGCGGCACTGTGGGCCACATTCTACTACACCAAGTAAAGAAGTCCTACACTAGTCATCTTATCTTATAAATAGCCGTCTTTGCCTTAGAGCAACGCCAATGCAAATTAGCCTGGTGGAGCATTCAGTGTGCACACGAGAGTTATCAAGCAACATCATCCTGTTTGCTTAGTGAGCATACTCTTCATGTCTCCAAGGAACTGTCTTTTACAGCATTAGCCAGCCAAATAAAAACCTACTCTACCAAGCACCAAAATACGCCTCGGATGCCCTCAGCGACGCCGTGATGTTGCAATATTTGGATATTTTATACCTCAGTTCACTTTCACTCTGAGTTTTTTTTGCTGCATTGCGATATTGTTTCATCTCTTCGCTGGGAATAAACAGCGGGGCACCGTGATCTTCCAAACAATACTCGCTGATGACCTCCGAAACACGCCGAAGACGGCGACTGATGTCTTCTCTTAACATTAGGTTTGCGTTTCACATTTGCGGCCCTTAAATGTGCCTTCATTTGTCAGCGAGTGTGTACAAAACAGCAGCGGTGATTTTCATACCTGTAATTAGTCTTACCTGAAGTTGAGTGTGGTGGCCTCAGGGAGACATCGTGGAGGGCTGTTTTAAATTAGCACGAGGGCAGTTGCCCTGATTGTTTCCATCTGGCCATTAAAACAGACGTTTGAGGGTTTTACCTCATCAACAGAGGAACCATCGAGAGGAACGGATGAATTCATTCGGCGGAATCTGATTTGTGGACGGGCAACATGTTTCTTGTGTTTATCGAAGCCATTTGAATGCAAGTGCATCGTGTAGAATTGTCCTCTGACTGATCTGTGTTACGTGCTGTGGAGAGAACAATCTTTTGCACGATGTGCAAAAGCTGCTTTTGTACTAGTTGTTGCTTACATAAAGCCAGTGATGAATTGGAGAGAGGGAATCACTTGACTTTGCCAAAGCTGCAAAATGACACAAGTAGACCAGCTACTTAACATTATGGCTGCAACATTAATGACTACTACGATTGTATATTTCCCCCGGGAGACACAGAGGGTCAAATGATAAAATTGTATCCCCTCTCATTAGGTTTATAATGTATATGTGGCTTGTGACCTCATTTTTTATTATTAATTAATCCTGAATGACATAATGAGCACTTGGCACCATTGACTGATTTATTCCCTCATTATTGTTTGTAATATTATTATTATTATTATTATAATATAAAAAGATCATATGTTACTCGGGTTTGATTGTGTGAATTACACAGATTCTGACTGGTTTTATCAGGCTGCAGTTTATTATAATTGTATTGTAGTCTGACTTTACAAGCGCTGCTGTGCCAACATTTATGGGGAGGAGCACAACAGCTTAAAGATGTCACCACAGCAAAAAAAAGTGCAGAAATCTAGTTTGTGTTATTATTTGAATCCAGCTGTGGACACCATTCTCTGCGTGTGTTGCCTCTCTTGGGCTTGAGCTGTACCTTTTTGGATAGAAATGCACCAGTGCCTTCAAACCAAATCTACCAGCGCATAAAGTTTCTCATAAAACAGTGTGTGATGTATATGTTGTCACACATAGTCAGTTTAACGTATAGTCTCAGTGGCCACATTAGCAGCTTCATTACTGTGACTGCTTCATCTGTCTCTCCATCGGAATATTTTTCATGCTTTGCTGGATTTATTTTGTTTATCACACACTGGTGCTAACCTTGGTCTCCCCCTCTCTCTCTCTCTCTGTGTCCCCCACAACAGATACAATCTTCCTGTTGGCAGACATGGAGGCTCATGTATGATTGAAATAGCTGCAGACAATGGCACAGCTGAGCATCTCGAGGAGTATGTGCCACATCCCATGTCAGAGGTAATCCGGCCCATCTACTGTCTAAGAATCAACCCTTTGCATGCCTAATCCATGATTTACATGCATGTAAAAAGTCCAGACTAAGACAATAATCTGGTTTTCTTAGTCTCATGTAAACATGTTAGTCCGACTAACATTGAGCCAGTGTTAGTCGGACTAACGTGCCTGGATAATGTGACTCATAGTCCGATTAGATTAAAAACCTCTTTTTCATCATACAACATACAGACAGCAATTAAAATCATAAAAAAAGATTTACAAGTAAAGGAGGACGTCTCAAGTGCTCTGAGCCAGGATTTAAAAGCTTTCAAAGAAATCAGTTCAGTTATTTTCCAGTCTTTTTGCAGCATGTTCCCTGTAGAAGGAGCAGAGTAGACAAAAGCCCTTTTTCCCACCTCTGTGCAGGCAAATGGAACAGACAGCAACAACTGATCATTTGAACGCAAACCATAAGAATCAACACTTCCGTGTGATTAGATTGCAGATGTAGGAGGGCAGTAGCCCAAGCATGGCCTTGTAAATAAAAGTGCACCAGTGCACTCCTGCATGTATAGGCTTAGTTGGACTGGAGTCGGACTTGGGGTTGGACGGCTCATGCACCCGGTCTTTGTCCCGGATTTAGATGATGTATAAATTGCAGTTCTATTGCTGGAAACCACACGGTGGCGCCTTCTTCCTTCAAGATCCATGCTCAATCTAATTTGTATCACGATGAACATTTCCAGCATGTACAAAACATACAGAACCACAGCACGATGCATCTCACCGTCCATCTCGCCGCTCGCCGCTTGTTTTTCTGTGACGTAAAGGTCAACAGGTAACTGATGGGGGACTGACCCGAGGATAACAGTCATTAGTCACGTATACTTAAAGTTGTCCGATTGCCTGTCTTAGTCGGACTACGGCCTTAGCTCGATTAAACTGTGCATGTCAACGTAAGCACTGTTACCCTACGAGTCACCTAAAAACTACAGTACACACAGTACGTGATTTGGAATGCTGCAAACCTCCAGCGTCCATGAGCAAACGTGAAAGGAGATGGAATCGAACGTCATTTATCCACACACAGAATGTTCTCGAGCAACATTTAAAACCAGCTGTGTCCTGTTCTTTTCATGAACGTCACGCAGTGCAAAAATGCAAAGTGCAGTGTTGGTGAGGGGGTTGGCTGCAGTGCTTGAGAAACATGACATAAGCTTGAGAGAAGCTTGAAAATAATCAAGGAATTCAGGTTTGACTCACCGCTGAGTAAGTTTAAAGGCTCATATCCTTCTTCTACGCTGCTGCACAGCAGGTAATTGCCTACATTCATTTTGTTGTCATGTTATTCATGAGAAACACGACACTCACATTTCCAAAAGTTGAAGAAGGTTCAGCTTTTGTTTTTGCTGGATGACTGACTCATTTGCATAGTCCACCATCAATTTTCCCATCTGAATATGAGATATACAGAAGTCTTTCTAATCCAGCAACGTCTATTATTTATACTTTAAATAGTTTAAGGTATATGAGCAACAGGCTGCTGCCAGTGAACATTCAGCTAAATCATGGATGTCAGAACTTGTGTTTGGCATTTACAGTATTTATTTATGGCTTTATTTAAGAGTAGCACGGGTGACCTCAACATGATGAGTAGACTAACCATTTATTTTGTGAAGGCAGCGTATAGTCCACAGCGCGAGCGTGTATGTAGGACTAAGCTGGTTCCCACCTGTTAATCACAGTCTGGTCTTTTCACTCTGGCTCATTAATTTGATGAACAACAGCTATATTTGTTATTAAATTAATAATAGTTTTTTTTTTTTACTTCCAAAGATGGAGATATTGGGTTTAACCTTCCCACAGGCTCAACATGCCACCCCGACCTTCACAGTGATTTATGATCTTCTAATTTGAGATGCCAAGTTGTGTGTTCTTTTTTTTTTATTGTTATTTCTTCTACATTTATATTGTACACTGGTTGCTGGTTAAGTTTAACCAGGGTTTATATAAGTATAATTTAGGTAGTTTATTTATTACCAATAATTTCGAGCTGAATTAATACGTTTTAATTCGTCTTCACTCACTCACTCATTTGCTAGTGCTTTATCTTCCACATGAGGGTCACGGAGGGGCTGGAGCCAATCCCAGGTGACATGTACACCCTGGTCAGGTCACCAGACGAACAACACGTTCACTCACACATTCACACGTCCACATAGAGGGAGAACAGGCAAACTCTACTGTACACAACAAATGCTAATGGCTGCAAAATCAGGATGTTTTTTGTGCCGTCAGAGAAGTTATTTGCATTAACTGTTCTGTGATGAGTGAGATCACAGAATGTTATTTTCTGTTGAGTTCCTCATCAAACCATCTCACTCTATTCTAGGATTTTTAATTTTAACACTAACAAACACATATTCGCACTCCAAGATCATAAAAACGTTATTCCGTCTGATTTAAACCATAGACGGATTTGAATTTAACACTTTTTTTTTTTCCTTGAAAAATCTGAAGAATAATCTCATCTCATAGGACACAATATGACTATGTAGGCTTGTAACACTTTGAATAAAAGCCACATTTACTATAGTGCTGGCTGCCCTCTGATAAGATCATACATTTGCATATGGCACTTACAGAGGCGTGAATATCACATCAGTGGACTCTTTCATGAGAAACACACTTGACGCCATTACAAAGCCATTCCATCATGTAGCTCCAAAGCCACATAGATATTTGTTTCCATGAAAATACAGATTATGGTGTTGAAGGGGAGCTGAGAATGTCATTTGAAGCTTCGGCATTGCAGATTCCTTGTACTTACCTATTGAGCTTTTATGACATGCACGTCCCTGAGAGCCTTGTCATCCATGTCTCTGTGTAGGCTCTGAAATATAGAGGCACGTTATGTCATTTTAAAGCTTGCACTATGCCAACATGTTAGATGATTACGTGGTCTAACACTTCGCCGACCGCCCTCCAAACACCTCCACTGCATCTGTCTGACGCCGTTCCTCCTGCGCCATAATGAATGTTACATGAGATGCATATAAATTCATATATGATTTCCGACTGATGTGAAATGTCAAGATTGCGTGCCATTTGATATGTTCACACAGTGTCGTTAACCCTGTGCAGTTGTCCAGCCTTGACATTGTCACTTACATTGATCCAAAGGCGCTTTCATATCCTTAAAGTCAGCAAACACTAAACACCGATAATCCAAGAGATTTAAAAATGTAATCAATATATTTAGATTTATGTTTAACGACAAATTGCTGTAAAAAAAAAAAAAAAGCATGTCATCACTGTTGAGATAGGGAGGTTAAAAATGTGGTAATACCGTCATAATTCTGATATAGTTTTCAGCTTGGAAATAACAGTGGTGTGGTAATATTATTACAATAATGTTATTTACAAGGTTTTGTCCAGGTAATAGCTTGGTAATGGAAACTGCTACAGGGTACGGTCAGTGTAATACGATAATTACCATATTATAAAGTTGAAATCCATAGTGCTAGTCAAAGCTGCTTTACACCACAGTTTGGCCATTCACCCACTCTAGGAGCAAAGGACACATCTAACCCTGGCATATAGACAACGATGGGAATTGAACCCTCCCCCCTCCACTTGAAAGACAATATATGATGATCTATAAAGAAGATGAAGTTACTACCATACTATTATCATATTGTTACTGTACTAGAATGTGAAGTCTTAACAAAAATATGAATACATTTGCTCCACACGACCCTTTTTTTTTTATTATATATATTTCAATACAGTGGAATTTAATAACCTGCAATCTTTTAAAAATCCCCAGTCACCTTGTTGAATTATTTGAAAGAATGTGAAGTGGAGTTGTGATAAATGTCCTCGTGCGTGTCACAAGGATGGGAGTATTATGTAAACCTAGTTAGAAAGTAGTAATCAGTGTTCATCTGAACAACCTGAGGTCGCTGCTGTGAACCAAATACATGTAATTCAGTGCTAATACTAAACGGTCTGCAGGATTTTTTTGTTTTTTTTATGCACTTCTTCATTGGTAACACACACACAATTATGCCTTACTTGTTAAATTGACCGTTACGGTAGAATAAGATGCACGTTCATTAATTCTACCCAGTTTTACCTTGCAGATCAAAGACGGCTTGCAGCTGGTTTGATTTGGAGAATCAAGATGGATATTATCATGTGAACTCCGGAGGACGGAAAAATAAATTATTATAACTCTCATGTTATGCTTCGTCCACGTGAAGCTAGAGAGCAAGAGGAGCCCCTAGTGTTTATCTTTCTTGTTCATGTAATAATGTAATAATAATGTTTGGGTTTCATAATGAGTTACTGGACTAAAACGCTGATCACTGGCCTCCTACGTTTTTACAGGAAACCTTTGGGCCCATATTTCTCGGCGATGTTTCGTCCCACTGGGACACGCGTGACAGGGGTGCGAAGGGAGCGAGGAGATTCATTGGCTGCATCGGGGAGCTTCGGGTCAACTCAAAGGAGATTTACCTAGTGGGCGAGGGAGCGAGAGGAGGAAACATCGAGAACTGTGACCCGCCTGTCTGCCAACACCTTCCCTGTCGTAATGGAGGAACTTGTGTCAGGTACCAGGTCACCTTTTACTCTAATTAAACATTACTAAACACCCTTTGAACTTGAAACCCGCTAAGAATAGAAACGAGTGCCTCAAATATCTTTCCTCAATCTGTAATAGCAACGTGTGGGACGCAACTCAGGAGTGACCTTAGGAACAGCAGCTGAGTAGATTAGGATTATGGAAGTGCTCATGATGTGTTACATCACACATGATATTTGTTAAACCAGCTGAAATCTCATGCCACTGTGACGCAGCATGTGCTGAGTCATGCAATTTAAATAGTTTTCCTTCACGTCTCATGCTGCAGATCTGTTCAGTTATTACCTTATCTTAAGTGGATTCATTTAAGTGTAGGTCAACTGTGTGGGCGAACTGTGCACCATGAAATAAGGGTATCAGCAGAAAATCAGTGTAAATCCTATTATTAATCATAAAGGATGGGGGACAAAAAAAACTGCAATTATACAGTTCTTCTCTTTGTCTTATCTTGCTTTTCGCAGTGATTCAGGAATTTGTGGTGAAGTCTGGAATTTGCGAGTCACTGGCCTGCCAAATATTTGTTAGCGACACAGGCTGTTACCAAAGCTGCCGCTTTGCAAGTTGATGATTTTTTTTTTTTTTTTGCAGTGATGATGAAAGTTAAGGACCCAGAGGGTTTGTGATACCAGTGAAATCGGTAACACAAGATAAATGTTTTAGGCTTCGGTGCGATGTCCAGCAACACTGCACCGCTTTTGAGAATCCCCTGTTTTCTTTTCATGTTACTGCGGGTCATTATTTTCAGGCCAGCTCCTGCATGTGAACACACGTGCAAAAAGTCTGACAGCAGTTATTAAAATACTCACATAACTGAATCCACACAGGAAGAAACTCTATAATTATTATTTTCTTAATGAATGACATGACTTCCTTTTAATTGTGGTGACAAAACTCCCCACAGTGAATATTGGACTTAATGATTTTGTCCTGTGTTACGACAACCAGAATAAATTAGAAAGATGTTAATGTCCGTGTTGTGACTTTGTCGCATGTACAAGTTCAATTTCTAATTATATCATTTACTGCTAAACAGAAAATACATTAGCGGGCGATTATGTTCCTGTTGAATTAACACAGATAAATAGAATAATATGATATGAATATAGTGTTAAGCAGTGACTTGGACATGGTGTATTCAGTAGCTCCGCTCCGCTCTGCTCTCCACAGACAGACATTGAGCTGCAGGAACTCTCTCTCCTCGACCAGGCTTTCTACCGCGAGGCGCCGCCTCCACTTTTGGCGAAAATCCAGTTCGAGTCTTCACAGGAAACATTGTTTTCTGATGCACACTGTACTCAGACTATTTGACATTTGTAGCTGGAACTACGACGAATCAGATTAATGATTGGTTCACGGTGGTTACAATGTGAGGGAAAAAAAAACGATAAGAACAAGCAGCTGGAGGCTTTTTTTTTTTAATGCAGACACAGACGTGAACTGAGACGAGAGCAGCTTCTGCTGTGACACCTCTTTACATATACACACAGGATGCAGCTCTCTGACGCACACAGAGGCAACATTACACAGACCAACAACATCGTTTTAACTGCTGCAGTTCTTCAGCGCTTTCATTTTCGACTTCCATGGTACCATGGAACTGAAAACTGGGAGAATAGTGGCAATGAAAACATGCAGATATGTAAATGATGTTCTTCTCAGACAGAACAGGTCTGTTGTTATTTTGGTTTTGCTTGTATTTTTGCTATTTGCACAGCTGTGCTTCGTTAAGCAGGAAAAATAAGACCTGTTAAGGGTTTCATTTTGTGCCTGCGACACCACACATATGGCTATAAGTTAAAAGTGAACATGTAGCACATTTTGAATTAAATACCAATAAATAGTGTATATCCCATTACTTCCGTCGCGAGTATGTGTGTGCGCTGTTTTTGTTAATACGAAATAGAGTGGCTAAAATAATTGGGTCATGACATGAGTCTGAATGCTGCATGGTTTGAGAACCACTGGTGTAAACAATTCCAAAAAAAAAGAGCAAGGCAGAGTTTATATTTGGAGTAAAATTGTCATTTCCTGCTCCTTCCCAGTTCTTTCCATTTTCCATTCAGCAGAAATCCCTGGCACAACGTTAGTCTCTTGTGCTGGGCCAAATTTATCTTTACCTATAGTGCAGCTCATCAGGCTGTCATCACACTCCACTCACCAGCAACACTGGCTCTCTTATTCAAGTGTGCATTAACTACGTAGAAAACCTCCTCACCTTAGGTAATTCGGAAAATAGAAGCCCTAAATGTCTTCTTCATTGTGTGGTGACACTGTCAATTAACAGCCGCATTTATTAAAAAAGGAAATGAAAAAGGGCACAGTGAATATTGGAATATGAATAGGTCTGAGAATACCAATTAAGAGGCAGTGGCATCGTGGTCACATTGGCTTGTCATGTGTGAAAGAGTGGGCCTCGCAATTATCTCTGTGATGAATACGCGTTAATGCAGTATTCTCTTGAACCGCCCGGCATGCAGGGTCGCCGGGAGTTCACAGAGCTCTGCTCAATCTGTCGTCGGCTCGTGGCACCGCAACAATATAATATGACGAATACGGCCTTTGATGGGGAGTTCAGGTGCGGCGATTTCAGCGTCGGCCCCCATTTCATGTGGGTTTCTGTTCAATAAGGCATGTAGAAATGTCCATTTGAAACTGGGGAGGGTTGTGGTTGGTGAACGATGCCTTCTGTGTGCACATTAGGTATTTAGGTGACATCAGCGTGAGAAGCCAGGCAATCAGCACCAAAGGACCACGGCTGTTTTATTCTTCAGCGCCAGCGCTGGGATGTCCAATACCAGTGTCATTTATAAACCTCAGCTGCAGGTTGCACATAGCATGTCATTAGACCCACTGTAGAAGCAGCAGATGGAATTTGTAAAGCGGAAATTGTTTTCCGTGAGGCGCACGGGGATCCGTGCATTGTCTGCAGTTTGCTTTGTGACGACAGTGAAAAGGAAAACACGGAAAAATGAAAATCTTTCATCGGAAGGAAGACACCTGCATCCACGCGAATGCATCGTGTCCTAATGCCATGATCGCACGATTACAAAAATAGAATATAATGCAGAAGCACGCGGGTCTTTTGACCAGTTGTGATAGGGAGCAGGACGAAGACATTTGCCCCTGGATCCTCTGTTCAGTGACACTGAATGTCCTGCTGCTGTGTTGATGCCAATGGCACCACTTCGCCTCTATGCCTGGCATTGAAGCCTTTGTGGGAGCAGATGGCAGTTTCCTGTCTGTGGTTTGGGTTATGATTTGAGACCATGTTAGGTGTAAGGGGGGAAAAAGATCAGCTTCGAATTATAAGCGTTTAAGAATTAAGAGATGGGAAGAGAGGGAAGGGTAAAATGAGAAGTTTAGAATGTACATTTGCACTGAGAAATATTGTGTTTTCTTTTTTTTTTCATTGATATAGCCATTGTGGTTGTTTTTTTTACGTAATATTAATGTTAATTGCTGCACCCAAGCAATAGTGCGACACATAACCTCCAGTGAAACAGCCACTGTGTATTTATTTCACGTTGCTGTTTGTATAGAATAAACAAACAACATGTAATGTGTTAATTAGTGAGTTTGCTGGTAGGCGGATATTTGTACATCTGTCATGAAAGGTTGGTGGATGTAAAAATGTCAGGTGATGAATGTCATCACTGCATTTCATAGAAAATATGTTTTTTATGTTAAATCAAAACATAGGTGTTATAGCTACTTAAAAGTTTGCAATGGAATGAAATTGCAAGGTTTTGTCCAAAAAAAAAAAACAGATGGACATGATCTGGAGTGTAGTGATTAAATAGATGACTGACTTATGCTCACACACACATTAACATATAAACACAAACACACTCGGTGCAGAACTTCCACGGACAGAATTACATCCCGCTAATTGGCCGCAGTGAAGTCAGCGCTTGTTGGTTCTGTGAACAGAGCGGCGTCAGTGACACACAAAACTTCACTTAACAGTAAATTCCCCCACTGCTCCATCTCGCCCGCCTGCAACTTGTGAAACCAATTTCATCTTAATCAGGGCTCCAAATATACTTGTTTCAAAGCACCTATAAAATAACTCCAAGGTCCAAGATGCAATTATTTTAATTTACCATGAGAAACGAGCATAGCTATCATCCTTTGTGGGAATCCAGTCCCCGAAGAATATTCCCACATTAAAGTTGTTCATTACCGGGGTTTACTGTTTCGGTGTCTTTGGATTTTGGAGGACAAGTGCATTTAAAACAGCTGTACAAGAGTTTCTGTTTAGGTTTGGTTTGACAATCTTAAACATTATTGATAGTCATGGATTAAAATGATGAAGTGAAAGTATTAGAGGAACTGGATGGATGGATAGATGGATAGATAGATGGATGGATAGATAGATAGATAGATAGATGAACTCACTCTAAATACAGC